>NW_024466942.1:0-111986 GCF_017591425.1 Ochotona curzoniae
TGAAATTAAGCCCATTGCACATAGAGAAGCACGGAAAGGCACCGTGACACATAGGCTTTGGCACAGCCTTCCACCCCTTGGTGTTTCCAGTGGGAGGAGGAGTCAGGTGATCTGATGGGGTCACCAGGCTGCAAGTAGGGATACCTATACTAAAGGAAGGTTTTGTGATTGAGTCCCACAAAACAACGGTTTTTTTCCTTAAAGATCTTGGGTTTCTCTTCTTCTAACTCAATAAAATGAACATAAACCAGTGGGGACATAGTTTGAACACAAAAGACATTGTATGTTACGATGTAACTATGACCCTATAGTTGGTAGAGAATCCCAAGCTATTCTTTAAAAATTTTTAAATTAAAAAAAAAAAATCTTCTGGAGGTCCAGAAATCATTTTATCTGACACTGTCTTTGAAGTAAAAAAAAAAAAATCATTTTAAAAATAAAACTGTATAAATAACCGCGAATGTGTATGGGAGCAAGTGTTCTCATAGGAAGTCTATTCTCAGGCACTGATTGGGGGAATAAATATATCCAAAAATTATAAGTCATTAATTTTAATGTCACAAGATAAAAATGTAAAAACGTGCTTCAAACTTTCAAAGAAGGCAAATATCCAATACATTTTTCTGAAATTCTGAATCAAAGCTTTGAATAACCTCAAAGCAAGGATGTACTCTCAATAATTGCTCAGAGTTCTCTATCGATCTGGGAATCCTCTCCTCCATGCTGCCAGTGAATGTAGCATAGCTAACTCAAGCCACGTATCAGAGGGGACTGACAATCCTCAAGTCTGAGAAAACTAAAAGAGAAGAGAACGGCCCTGGACTCAAGGGCTCTGCTCACACTGTGCTACTAAAAAACCCCCGGCAAGCACACACTTTCCAAAAACACTCAGTGAAGAAGTCCAGACACAGGAAAGCCTCTATAATAACCAATTATCCAAAAAAGGAAGCAAAGTACTCTGCATCTGTGAAACTTCGCTTACAGAATTAACTCTTTGCAACCTGCTGGATCCTTGAAAAATGGGGTTAGTGAGAATAAAAGGGTGTACATCCACATAAACTTGGAAAAATGCGTATGCTTTCATCCACAAAGGATTTTCTTTCACTAGAAACATGAACGCTTGTCATTTTCTGCTTTTATTAAACTCCAAAAGACTGAGGTAGCTTTACTACTAACTGCTGGTGACTGAATCTTCTCATCCTGTCAACCCCCAGATGGACACAGCTTAGTTCTGACAGCAGCTCTTCAGAGAAGTCTCTCATGCAGTCCCTTCTCAAGCATAAGTTCACCCTTTTTTGGCTACCAGAATCCAGGTTGCACTGGGCTTCACTCTTATTACTTCTCTTAAACTGCAGTTAAATAATTTATTCTATAAGAAGATAATTCGTCGTGTGATATTCATCCTCCCTGCCCAGTGTGAACATTTTGTGAGAAAGTGATTGTGTTCAGTGCCTTCATTCAAGTAAACACTGAATAACTAAATACTCAATGAATGAATTACTTCTACTGATCCTTCCACCTTATTAGGAGCTAACACCAAGTCAGCAAGCATGAAGTATTTTCATACCAGATTCTGCAATAACAGCTCAGCTTTTAGCCCTTATCACCTGACACTGTTTCAGACGGCCTCAACTACTCTAGTCTTTAATGCGAAATGTTTAGAAAACAATGAGGACATTTGCCAACCCCCACATCCTTTCTTCCTACATTCCCACAGATCAAAGGTAACTACAGATTCAGGGGATTCAATGTGTCGTGATGAGGGTAACTTGCATATTTATCAACTCAGACATAAACAATACTTTTGTGTTGGAAACATTCAGAATCCTCCTTAGTAACTACTTTGAAATATTCAATTATTTATTGCCAACCACAGTTCTTCTGTGACCCAGGTGAGAGCCATTCCTACTATCCAAGAGTGCCTGTGCCCTCCATTAACCATCCTCTCCCTGCCTCTGCCATCCTTACATCCTCCTCAGGCTCTGGCAACCCCCAACCCATTCTTCACTTCTTGGAAATCAGCTGTAGCTTCTATGTGAAAGTGAGAACATGTATTGTTCTGTCAGAGCTTGACTGACTTCACATAATAAAAGTTCTACCACTGTTGTTGCACATGGCAATTTACTTGTGTGTGTGTGTCTGAGTAACATCTGTTGTGCATATAAATACATAGATGCATACACCACATTTTCCTTTGCCCTTTCACCTGATGGATACCCAAGTTGATTGTATATTCTGGCTATTTTATACAGTGTTGTAATAAACACCCATGGGCAGATGTCTCTTCAACTTGCCATTTGCATTGGACAGATACCTAATAATGGGATGCCTGGATCATATGGTAGATTTCTAGGTTTTTGAGTAACCTTTATTCTACTTCATAATAGCTGAGCTAATTAGCATTTCTAAGAAGTGTATAAGAGATCTATTTTCTTCGCATTTTCACCAGCTGTTTTGTTTGTCTTCCTGGCTGGAGTGAGATAATCTCATTATTGTTTTGGTAATGTATTGCCCTATTATGATACTGGGCCTTTTTCATATATTTGCTGGCTGTTTGTATACTGTTTTATCTCTTTTTTGAGAAATGCCTATCTTGGTTATTCATCCATTTTAAAAATTCATTTGATATTAATCTTTGATAATCTTCACAGGATCCAGGAAACAACTTCTAATTACAAACTGATTGTCAACAGTCCATAAAGTAAAACAATAAAATTTGAGGAATTGCATGACATTTTTATCTGTAATAATGATTGGCATGGCAATCATATTATTGATTTGCTATTGAATACTTTGTTGGGGAGGACATTGTGCAACTCTTTTTCATTACTCATGAAATGTATTGCTTGTCAAAATGAATTACCCTATCACATCATTTACTGGCAATAAAGTAAAAATATGAAACCCACAGTTTGTAACAGCAGACCTGGGACTCTGTGGATTGAGCCACTGTGGTTGGGAAGCACAAAAAGGCCCTCCAAAACACCCCAAGGAATAGGTTGATGTGTAAAGCTGAAAAGAACAGGACTTGCCTTCACAAACAGCCCTACAAATGGGAAGGGACAGCAGAGTGGCAATGCTCTGAGTAAGTTTCACGTACCTGCCATGGGCTCCCAAATGGGTGGCAGCTACTGAGTCTCAGTCCCTTCCCACCATTCCATGACTCTTGTCTCTACCAGTCATCTACCTTACTTTTTATTCTATTCTAAATGTCCCTGCCCCTATTTCATGGTGTTTTCTTAATCATACCTTCTGCTCACACACAGCTGATGCCTCCTCCAGATCCCTTTCTCTATGGCTTTAATCTTCAATAATGCAAGCAATAACCAACTTCCTCGATGTACTGAACTCAGGTCTCCCCAGGCAGATGACAGTAAGTCCAATCACTACCACTGGACAAAGCTCGTGTGCAGACCTCTGGGTCACCTCAATCCAGCCAGCTGTTGCGGCCAGAGAAGTGGCATCCTGTGGGGTGCAATGTGATTATCTACGCACAACAAAAAATAATTTGGGCCACATGGCTTCAAGACAGTAACCTCTAGAAGAAGGCAAGAAATGTGATTACCCTGGGTCAAGAATCAGAAGTGAGCTCATTTAAAAAGCAAGTTGCTCATTCAAATAGGAAGGGATACGGGAAAGCTTCCTGTTTTGTTAAGTAAAATAACAAGAGTTCAGATTTTGCTCATTTTTGTGTTTGCTACAAAAGAAAGAAAGAGAGAAAGGGAGGGAGGGAGTTGGGGAGGATGGGAAGGAGGAAGGGGAGGAGGAAGGGAGAAAGGGAGAGAGCGGGACATGAAGATTAAAACGCCATGGCATAAACAGAAAATCAACAACTGGGCCCTTTGTTCTCATATTGATTTGTCACCACTTAAAACCCATTTTCTAGTTCAATTTTTTTTTCATCATAATCCTGCTACTCCCAAACACAAACACAATAGACAAAGGCTTAAGAATCCTGCTTGGAATTACAGAAAGGAGTTAAGTTCACGTTTGGACCATATCCAGCTTTCCACCATCACAAAAGTCTTATTCAATCCCTCTGAGTAGGAGAAACACATTACATAAAGGAATGAAACTGTGCTTTTATCTACCCTTTAATTTAATATGTCTGAGTATTTTTGTAGAAAGTTATTTTGGTTATAAGCTTCTGGTTGTTACCATGTCTTAATTACCTTTAAAACAATTTTTACAAAACTTCAAGTTGCAATAATATAATCAGAAGGACAGAATTCCCTAATTCTAAATGACTTTATGTCAGAAAAAAATTTCCTAAGTTCATTTCTTCTGTGGTCTGGATTCTGTGGTAGGGATGTGTGTTGGGTAGGTGGGTGAGGCAAGGTGTAGAGTCTTAGGAAAAAAATAGCAAATTACTCAAACAAATAATTGTTCTATTTTTGAAATTTCAAATGTCATGAGTATGCACACCACTGCCATAAATATATTCATTCTAGGTAGCTGGAATATGAAAAACAAAAATTCAACATTTAGAAGCTGCCAAAGTCTATCAGTTGACCATAAAGAAGAAATGTGTGCCAAACAAGGACTTTTACAAAGTAATATAATGCTAATATCTAAGTTTTAATATAACTTATACAAGCACAAAAACAAGGACTAACCCACTTTTTTTCAGTTATAAGGAAATGGGGGGGGGTAATTAACGTTCCATGATATACAAGTCATTCCTAGTTTAAAAATCAGAGGATCTTCCTATTTCATAGCATCAATTTGTTCTTGTTCTGTTCTTTCTGCTAAGATGCTTCTTTTATCTTATGAATACAAGAAAATTAGAACTGTACTGCTGAGGACACAGAGGAATTTGTTCTTAAAAGAAGTCAACTACAACGATGTACTACTGCAGTACTTTGATACAGAGTAAGAGAGAAACTGAGCTTGAAACAATATTGATATCACAGAAAAATAAGCTCACTTCAAGGAAGAAAGCACATCTTGAATGACTCACCAGTGGAAATGCCCTAAGTCAACACACATCTGTGACAGATAAGATGGGAACTATCACGACAATTCTAACACCCAGTGTGCTTTCAGGGAGTGTAGCCTGCATCCAATAACCCATGTGCCAAGAAACACGGTGAGAGTCAAGAAGTAGAACCACTTTGTTATATCCTGCATTTATTTAAGCAAACCAGATGTGTAAAGATAGGAAATTAATGCATTTTAATGTTTTACAAATACAGAAAGAAGACACCAACTTTTAAGACCCTGAAGAGAGTGCATCTGAGAACACAATTCTATCATAGGAGACCACTTGCAGGGACCACATGAAAGCCACAGTCATCGAGCCCATTTGTCATTCTTTTTACATTGCTCAAGTTGCTTCTAAAGATAAATCAGTGATTCGCTTCCACATGAATACAAATACTAATGATTATGATTGCCTTGAAGGGTCTGTGAGTGACTATGCTATACATACATGATGCTGGGCTGAATGTGTTATTTCAATGCCATTGTACATTATGCTGGGGAGAAATAATGTCTTACTACACATCTACTATGACATCCACTAAAATATGAACTAATTTGCATAGGTTAGTCCTTTGGACAGCACAATGTTGCTCTAGTCCACCACCAAGGCTTAAAGATTCACAGTGTAGAGGAAAAAAAAATGAATTAAAGCATTTCTACTAAAATATATTTTAATAGCTGGTGTTAACAATTTGCATAACCAACACCAAATTTTGTTAATAACATTGTACCATCCAATAAGCCTCTTCATTTGAAAAACATTTTGAATGTTTGCTTCAAAACGGCTAGGTTCTCAAGGTTAGTACAGTCTTGCATATTTATCATCAGTCACAATTCTACGTGTTTCAAAGGAAGTAGAAGCCAAACTGCAATGGTTCAATTTTGCATTTTTCCACAGGTCAAAAGCCAATAGTTCTATATCACATCTGTCACACCCTTGGTGCTGCTTCCCCAAATGTACAGAAGCTCATTATATGGACACTGGAGAGTGGGACTGTGATAGAGTTTTTCCTTTGAAGCAATCCTTTTTATCAGCAACTGGATCACAAAGAAGTAGATACTATGCAAACCGAACACCACATTTCAAACACAAACAGCATATGCAATTCCCATGAATTTACCAAAATAATATGGACAGAATGGGCAGAAAATTTGCCTGGGCAGCTCCCCAGGCCCATGAATTCCAGTAGCATGAGCATCACAGGAGGATGACCACAGAAGTCTCATAGGATGTCTCGATTTTCTTGACCATCAATAGTTGACAACCTATTGCCTGGAAGGGGCCCTTATGGGACACGCTAGAGAGACACTCCCTTTTCAGTATCTGTAAGACAGGTTGTACCGCGACTTGTTTGCCTAAAATAGTCTCATCTCCATGTCAAGCCACCCAAAACTACGGCAATCTAGTCATGTTAGATTATCAGAAGCAAACAAAGTTCATTTTATATAGCGAATTCAGCCTTCTAACAAAATTATTCTCTTATAATAGATATTTCAAATACCAAAGCTAAATTTAATGTTTCTATATCTCAACTATATATAAATCCATAAGGAATCTTTCAGAAATAGATGGAAGTCAACATTTTCTAAAATTCTAAACCTTTACAGGTAAATACAATTAGCTACCACCATTAATATTTCTCAGGGGCATTCCCATCTCCCCACCACGAAAATACCATTTATAATAAAATATCACTATAGAATAGGAAAAATTTTGCTTGTTTAGCCTTCTTTCCAAGAGCATAACAGATAAACAGGGTAATCAGAAAGGCACCTCTTTTGTATATATCTGTGTTATAATCTTGGTTTAAACTATATCCACTTTATATAGCAATGCGTTAGCAAAGATCATACATACCATCTTCTAATTAGAAACAGTCCGTGGGAAATCATGAACCTGAAAACAAGGGGTGCCACTTGTACTTCCACTGTGTCTTTCAGAAAAGTCTTCCTAACCTATAGAGCGCTGTAGAGCTCTGCATGGAGGGACAAGGAACGTTCAAACTGGCAGACCCACAGTCTCATCACCTTCCGGCAGAAAAGGAGCCACTCTCATGCCAGCCACACTCAGACAGGTGCTTGTGAAATTGTGCTTACAAATCCCTGCGTGGTCCCCTGGGGTCAGGCCCAGGCCTCTGGGGAGAGCTGACAACCAGATAAATATCTCAAACTGAGTTACACTGCGATGTGCAGACAATACCAAGAAGACATCGAGCATTCATTTCGCAACAGGTCAGAAATAGCAAGCTTTCCTGAGAACAGGCACTAGTAGAAATATTAACTACAAAAACAACATGATATTCTGTTGTGATCCCTTTTCGAGAGATGACCCACATACAATTTTGTTTTCAAAGCCTTATAAAAGCATATTAAACTACTCGTTGTGCTTTACTCAGGCTTGAGAACACATCCCACTTAGAAAATCAGGGTGTAGCCTTCTGTGTGTGGGCACTTGCAGTCTTCTTGATTTTTTAAGGACTTGTTTTCACAACTCTTCTTTAGCTGTCAGTGTTACAGGTAAGGTCACTGTAGCCAAGCTGAAGAGGAGCAGGAGGCATGTGGCAGGTGGAAGAGCTATTTCCAGAACGGTGCTTAAAAAAATAATGCTGTAAAAATAGCACTTTGGTATCACACATCTGTGTTTCCTGTATTTCTACTGAGAAGTTTAATATCCTGACAAAGCTTTAGTAAAGATACCAATACCATTGAATGGCAACCCCAACTGCATGCAATGTCGTGTGCTGCCTCTGTCTTTATCATAGGATGATTCACCCTCTGGATTCTGACCAGTTGATAATGGCTAGGAGCTAAACAAACATCACGAGACTTTACCCAAATAGGTGCCGACTTCACATTCAACAAATATGACTTTGAAATCAATGGATGTGAAAAACAGGAGATATCAAACTGCTACTGAATGGTAACTGTACTAACTATAAGCAGTTTCAGGACAGTCTGCTTTGAGCTTCCTATAAATGTGTTATTTCTCAAAAATTCTACATTTAGCCTGGAAACGCAATCAACAAATGCTTTTAAAATCACCAACAGTGGTCTCCCGGGTGAAACATAAATACATACTCTATGATAAAAACGGGTGGGCTTATCGCCCTAGATTCTAATGCACAGATTTACCCAAAAATACTGCAAATTCAGCTTGTATTGGTATGTTTGTATAGACAAACCTCAGAATTCAAATAGGTTTAATCAATTTAACCATGATCAATCATTTCAAAGAATCAGTGAAGCTGGTTATTGGTAATCTCTCAAATGCCTTCCCCAAACTCTATTTGCCTCAATTTTTTAAATTGTATATCACTGTAGCATAGATGAAACTTGGATGTAATAAAGTTTTTCCTCTTTCAGTCTAATAAAATGAAATTATAGATTTTCAAAACTATTGAGCTAAATAATCATAAACATCAGTGAGTCAGCTTTGTCCTCTGGGCTGGTAAACATTGCAATAAAGATGCCTTGCAGAACCTGCTGTTAACTTCCTTGACTACATCACGTAAGGTGGGCACTCCCACAGCCCATAAATTGGATGACATGCTTGCAACTTTGCCTTTTTAGTGTGCATTTCCAGAGTCAGAGCCTCTAAGAAAGCCACCCTGTTGCAGGTCACAAAGGGCACATTCAGAGTGGCTGCCCACCTTGACTGCAGCCCCCAGGTGAAGCTTCAGGGTCCACCAGCAATATACGCACTGATGGTTATGCATGAAGCAAAACCCTGCAAAGTCACTCATTTGAAAACCAAAAGGTGACAACTATTGCTGTCTTAGTGGAGAGCATGTTGGGCATATACCTGAAAAATCACTCCTTACCTCATCCACTAAGGTGATGCAGAAAGTGTTAGGAATTCTTAAGAACCAGCATCAGTGGCTAGGATCTGAATGGCAGTTTTTGCACTCAGAAGCCACATCACCACAAGGTGGACTTGGCCACTTTTGGTTTGCTGGGAATTTTTTCCCCTCAAACATTCCACAGTCCATCCCCCCCCCCCACTGGTTCCTATTAATTTTTCTTCACTTTAAAATCAACAGCAGTGCTAAGTTAATGAAAGCTGCTTGATAAACACCTAGATCACTTATTTACTAGAGTATACATGTTATTTTCTAAGATGTAAATCCCTCAAAACTAGAGTACAATGCAGCAGGAAAATCTCAAGCAACTTTTCAAAATATGTAATTCTGATGAACCGGCAACTAGAGGAAGGGCCATAGGGAGCAGCCACACTTTTTGCTTTAATTACAGGAGTGGGCAGCGCAGTTGCCTATGTTACAGAAGCTGGAACTTACGGGACATGCAATGGAGTCAGGACGGCCAGGAAAACATGACATCACAGTGGCCCCATTAGAGCAGCTGTGAAGGGCCTTGGTCCTGACACTGTACACCAGGGTCCAGAGAATGGAGATGGAGCGTACAAATGAGAACAAAGAGATCTCAAGTCAGTCTAGAAAACGTGGACATCTCTAGGTCCCTAAGGCCACTAGTCCACATAATTATAACCAGACTGTCTTATCCCCAACGCTTCCATTGATTGTCTTAGGCAATTTTTGCTTGAGCAAGAAATCGCCTAGTGACTCAAAAGCTCATCAGTATTTAAGTTATTGGCTGCATTACTGAGTTAAGTGGATTGGCTTCTTGGTGGTGATTCCAAAGTGACAGCTAAGAAATCGTATATTACTCATTACATTGAAGGGACAATCAACACCTCTATTAAAATCTACAAAAATACATTTTCCCAGAAGGGTTCAATAGCCAATCAAAAAAAAAAAAAAATCACAAACACAGTTAGCAGCACCAGGTCTCCAGACATTAACAATTTTGTGTATAAGAATTAGCGAAAATGCTGCTGCTTTCACCCCAGAAGTCATTCTTCCTGGTACCTGTGTGTCTACTCGTCAAAGTAAGGATACATTATTGTAAAATAACTGCCAAATTTCCTTAAAAGTATCACCTATCTTTTAAAAAGGTTTAGAATACATGAGAGTAAAGCAGAAAGGACAAAGAGAAAGACTTAATTAACAAACTCAATGTAATTGGCCGGAAGCATCCCTGTTCTGCCTGTCCTCTGCACGGTGCCATACATCCAGCCATCATCGATGGGCTGCACGTTGACAATGTAGTCGCCGTCTCGGAAGGAGACTTCATCTTCATCCTGGGCGCTGTAATCATACATGGCTCGGTAGGTTCTCTGCAAAGGCAAAAAGTAATTACACGATGCATGTCAAAGCAGCCATGGCTCTAGATACTTAGCCCACAAGTACAGTAACTGTTAGGAACATTAGCAAGCACATTGCTTTCGAGGCATTTGTCTAGTTGTACTGATTTCAAGTTAACCAGCTTAACAAAATACACTTCTGGTGGGTAAATCCAGTTTGAAACCGCAGTTATAACAGCAAGCCTGTGGGAGAATAGGCTTGGAGGAGTAAAGCCAACTTCCCAGCATCACACAATTTCAGCATCTCAGGTTATGCAGGGTCTCCCTCATGTCAGTCTTCAGAGAACAAAACCCACCACATTGGCAGTCCCCAGTACTCTGGCAGAGGCCATGGACTTTTCTTAAACAAGAACTAGGGATTTTTGTTTCGCTTCAAAGGTATTTTAAAGAAAGATAATCTACTCACTTCTTAGATGTTTTGATATCACACTGACAGAAATTCAGCATATAAATGTGCAGAATCTGGAGGCACGCATTATGGAAGTATCCCTGGGAAAATCCTGAAACTGAGTGTTCCTATGTTTATTCTTATCTCGGGTTATGAGTTCAGCTGTATCAGAGAATCTCAAAATCCAGGGCATTCCCAAGCTGAGGATACTGCCAGGGCACAAAGGATGCCAGAGAAATTCAAACAGTCACCTGTTTCTAAGTGTTCGGGGACAATCAGGAGGCTGTGTCAAATTTTTGGAAAAGTAATTCCAGCATGAGATGTCAGGCATAAACAGGTGGCTTCAAACTCCACACTTAGTGGATGCATCAGTAATTCAGGATTTCCAGTGGGGGAATCTGAAGATGTGTGCTTTTCTCCTGTGCCATTTAGGTTTTTATGGTCATTTTGATTAAATATCAAGACTAACTCTTCAACATGCCCTTCAAATATGAAGGCATTTCAAAGAGTTCGTGAAAAAATTGAATTAAAGATCAGTTTATTTTGATGCAAAAAAATAAAGAAAAATTCTAAATCCAGACATAGTTATTTCGCAATATACATTTTTCATGAGTTGTTTGAAGATTCCTCCCATCTGTGCTTTTAGGCATGGATTACATCACTTGATGATACTAGTTATAAAAAATAAATCAAGATATTGCACAGGATCCATTTATTTTTTTATATGCTTACTAATGCCTTCCTTTTTCAACAGTTTATGCATTCCTCACTTCCTTTGAAAGAGCTGTAGAACTAGCAGCACTTCCTAACTTTTCTGTATATGAAAAGGCTCAGTATTCATCTAGACTCTCCCATGTATGTTTATACTGGTGCTTCCACGATAGGAGGCTGGATAAGAAGATGCACGCATGATTGACACTTACTAGATTTGGAGGATGCTGCATGGACCTCATGGATGACACACTGGCCTGGTGCATGAACCCGTAGCCCTGGGAATGGCTTTGCTGGTAGGCTCCAGGAAGAACAGGTGCTGTGTGGGAAGCACACGTGCATGAACACAGCTTAAACTCAGCTGTAAAACACCACTGCCCCAGCCCTCCCAGGAACCCCGCGCTGTGCTGGCAGCTTCTGAAAGAAAACGCCTTTGTCAGTACGTGTGTATTTGGGTAGCAGGGTTATGAGCCACCTCTGGATTAGCAGTGATTCCAGTAAGTAAGGACACACAGGGAAAATCAGTAAGACATGCAGTGGAAAAATATTTGAAGTATTTTTACTACTTGGTATGTGACAACTACACAACCACAAAGCAACATTCCCAATAATCCCTTGACAAAATTCCAGTTTCATTTGGCCACACAATCCTTCCAGGCATTTTCCAAAAACTAAAAGCCATATTTTTACAGGAACATAATGGATTGCCAAGCCAGCGCCGGAGTATCAGTGTTTCTCAGGTGCTTCTCATACAACAGGTCACTCTCAGAATTTCAAGACACACAGACGAAGGGTGATTTTACAAAGATGGTAAAAATAACATCGTTGACAATATGTTGGCTCAGCAAATCATGAAAAGCCTACAGCCTTTAGAGAATCTTTTATTTAGAAGTTATGGATTCTTCATTTTGTTTTGGTTTAAGTCAAGCCAATGCACATATCATGAAGTCAGTCAGATGAATAAGGTACCACATTATTTAAAAATCTTGTAAGCTTTGTCTTTCTATATTAAAATGATAGTATTGTCCAGTTGGTATTGTTCTTGCCACTCTTTGTGACAACCCAAAAAACACTTCTCCTGTGTGAGAACTCTGAACTTTAGAGAAACTAACACAGAAGCTGCATGCAGAAACCAACAAGCATCTGACTGTTTCTCTGTAACCTGGATTTCAGAGCTAGGAGCTTGAGGGGAAATGAGAGTATCTTAGCAGCATGTCCTGCCTCAGGCTTTGAAAAATTTATGTTAGCAATTATGTACTTCTAATTCTGTATAACTTGTAGATATATCTGCTATAAATTTCATAAGACTCTGCCATTTTTGTTTAATCAGGTTGAACATATAAAGTAATTGTAATAGGTTGGTTTATTCAGGACAGTTTTTATAATAAAAGGGATAAGCAGATTATTTTTGATATGATGAATAATTAATATTTTCTAAGTGGCTGATTTATTCTAATGATATGTGAGATCTATATTTTAAAGGAATTTAATCATTAGCAAATCAGAGATCATTAATGTGTTCTCCAGATGATAATATTAGGTTAAATGCAGATGTTTTCACACTGTGTTGAGTGAATTTGTACTATAATGCTGCTACAAATTGCATTAAATATCCACTTAAAGCATCAAAGACAAATTAATAGGGTCTTTCCTCAAATGGTAGTTCCACTGCAAAGTTGCTAAAATGTCATTAAACATCAAATACTTCAGAAAATGGCACTTTTTAAACATGTCAGCTCAATTTAAATATTTAATATCAAGAGATGTCAAGAACTTTGTTAAAATCAACCCATAAAGGGAGAAAATAATGAAATTTCCATAATAATTTTCTACGTGCATTTACTCAGCATTGTGTGTGCTAGAAGATGGAAGCGCTGACCATTCTTTTACTTGCTGCTTTAACTCTGAGTAAACATGGATTAATCCATGTGTATACACAGCTTACTGTACTGTCTGTCACACAGTCAGCCTCTGTAACTGGTAACAAGCTTTATGACCATTGTCCATGTTCTGGGCAGGCCAGGCATGATAGTGACTGATAATGCAACTCTGGGAGTAGTCCTGGCCCTGTCCCTAGTTAAGTTAATGTCTGGATGCTTAGAGCCTTTCCAATTAAATATGTGGATCCACGAGTCATTCTACATGCCCACATTCGATGGTCTTGAGCTGGGTTTGAAACCATTTAAACCCAGAACATTAAGCCTGGCACACATCTGTACCCTGGTCAGCGTAACTGGGTTCTACACCCAGCCCCAACTCTTGACTTCAGCTTCCTGGCAGCTTGGATCTTGGGAGGTAGTAGAGTAGGTGATGGCTGAAGTAGTTGGATCCTTGTCACCCACCGGGGAATGTGGATCGGTTTGCCAGCTAGTGGGCATTTGGAGAGTGAGCTAATAGACAAGAACTCACTCTGTCTCCCTTTTGACTTCTCAAAAAATAAATCTTAATTACTGATCCCTTCTTTAATTATTATTTGCATCTACTTGTAAATTCTGAAGCTTTCATTAAACATAAACATCTTTGTAAGCTTACTTCAAACAAAATGAGAGGCCAACATTAACAATGGTTCAGTGAGTTAACCCACTGCCTGTGAATCAGGCATCCTATATGAGTGCTAGTTCAAGATCCAGCTGCTCTCCTTTTGAACCAGCTCCCTAATGCACCTAGGAAAGTAACAAAAGATGACCCAAGTGCCTGGGCTCCTGCCACCCATGTGTGAGACCCAGGAAGAGTTCCTGGCTTCAGGCTTCAGCCTGGACCTGCCCTGATTGTTGCAATCATTTGGGGAAGTGAAGCAGCAGATGGAACATCTCTCTCTCTCTCCTTCTTTATAACTTTACCTTGATTAAAATCCAATGTGACATTATTTGCTATGAATTTTAATTTTTGATATTCAGAATTAGGTACAAATATTTTCCTTTTTTAGGTACATTTTCAAAAATTTGGAGAAAAAAGTTGCAGGAAGAAAATGGAAAAAAATGAAAAGCACATTATTTCATACTGCGTAATATATTTATGCTCCCATAACTGATACATCACAGTGCTCACCTAGTGAATTGACACATATGACCTTCAAGGAGACTGTGTAATAACTATCAAACAAGACAAGAAAGAAATGTGTTGCCTGAAATCACTGAGGGTTGCAGAAGCAGGAGATAGAGCTAAGAGTGAGAAACTATACAGAAAATATTATCCACGGATCCCTTCTAGTTCCTCTTTGTGCCTCTATTGATTGCTCTTTTTAAATTATTCTATTATCTCCCATGGTACAGTTTTGTAGGTATAAGGATTCGCCCATTTCTCTCTGCCCTTATTCTTCCCCACCTTCCCCTCCCACGATTCTTCTCCATCCTCACATATATTACAGCAGTATAGTTCTCCAGCAACAATTGCAAGTTCAACATTCTGTTACCCACATATACCACAGCACTGTAGGTATAGACAAAGGCAGAAAATCTAGCATCATATTATTGAGGTATATTTAACTGTTCCACTGGGAGTCCTTCCTTTGGGAGTAGCTATGCATATTGTAGGCTATCTTCACTTTCTGGTATGCAAGTCTTCATTATACATTTCATTGATGAGAATATATGTATATATTTGTTCACCTATGCATCCATTTATTATATATTCTGCATAAATATTACCTTATATCAGAGAGAATATATGACATTTGTCCTTTGGGGATTGGCTTATTTACTGAACATAATGATCTCCAATTGGGACCATTTTGTTGCAAATGGTAGAATTAAAAGAATTTCATCCTTTTTAAAGGCTCAGTAGCGTTCCATGGAATACATATACCACAGTTTCTACATCCACTCCTCTTTCAATGGGTATCTGGGTTGTTTTTATGTTTTCATTACTGTGGATTGTACTGCTACAAATTAGGGTAGCTTCCCATATACAGATCTCATTTTTTGGAATATATTCTCAGGAGTTGAATAGCTGGACCACATGGCAGATCAGTTTTCAGTTGTCTTAGCACTCTCCATACTGATTTCCATAGTGGCTGAGCTATCCTACACTCCCATGAACAGCGGAGTATGATTTTACCCCATATCCACACCAGCAGGTGTTGTTAATAGATCTCTGAATGCTGGCCAATTTCACTGGAGTTAGGTGGAACCTCAAGGTAGTTTTTATTTGTATTTCTTTAGTAGCTTATGGAAATCACTCTTATATCCCTCTTTGACTAAATTATTTAACACAAAAATTTACATGGATGCTATAAAATCTTGTTACTTACTGTAGCAATACAAGAGCTTTTAGGAAGTTCCTATTATAGCTATGAAAAACATTACCTGAAAGCCCAGAGACATCAGCTTAGATAAAGCAAACACCAACTTAAAAAATGGTGGTGGTGGTAGGGAGCGGGGAATGAGGGGCAGAGGGCGAGGGGCAGAGGGGCGGTTGATGGAAGATCTGCTTCTCCTCTCTGTCTCTCCCTCTCTCTCTCTTCCTCCCTGGTCCATTCTCCACTCCCCACCTTCGTAGCTTTCACAATCTAATAAATCTAAAAATAAGCATTTGGTTATAAGATAGCTTTATCAGATATGTAATTTCTTCCATGAGCATATGAAATTTGAAGGGATTTGCAGAAGCAAGATGTTAGGCTAATTTTATAATCAGGGCTTCTTATCAAAGAAAAACACATGGCACCTGCTCTATGATGCTATTGTTTAGATCCAATTCGTATTGGCACTGATAAATAATGAAAAGATACAATTACTTTCCAATTGAAATTTGGAGGGTTTTTTAGTCAAGTAAAACTACAAATGCTTTTGTTATCCTAACACAGCAACAAAATGCAGAACTGTGACTCAGCTTTCATTTAACCTTGGTAAGATTTATTGACCAAAGTCCTAGAAGCTGAATAAAGCTCCAAGCATTTTCGGCTCTACCACAAGTCCTACAACAATTACAAAACTAGAAATGTCTCTTTACTGCGCAGCAAAGTTCCTCCATCAACAGCCAATACTAATATTTCCTGCTTCACATCTGTTCCTAAAATGGAAGGAGATACACCCAACATAAAGCAAAACAAACAAAAATCTCAGAGGATACAGAGATCATAAAAAAGAAGGAAGATCGGGAAGCAAGGAAATCTACGTAAACATACCAAAATGAGAGTAACTGAATCAAAGAAATGGTCCCATAATTAAAGGGATTAAGTTACCCAAATAGGATTCCAGGTTGAGTATTGCACCCAGAGTGGATGGAAAATGAGAGTATTAAGGGTCTTTGGTATGCACATTGCTTTGCATCTTGTCCTTTGCTGATCACAACTGTCTCCTATAATGGATATCATTCCTGCTTCAGGAGATTAAGTAGGAAGGCAGTATACCAATTATCTTCATGTAATGAAGCCAGAGTAAAGGTCTCAAATCAATAAGACAAAATGGAGGCTTTGAAGGTCCCACAATGATGGCAGAATATGTAGATGGCCAAATTCTGAACGCAAGGCTTCAATGAATAGCTATAGCTGTAACATGAACAGAGAAAACATTTTTTTTCCCCCGTAGGCATACTTTTCTAACAATCCAGAATAAGGAGAGTATCATTTTTCAGAAACTTGCCAATGAAGAGTTTAGGATACCATGGAACTATTATCATATCTCATAACACTACATAACAGCAGTTTTTATCAGTTCATGCACATTTAAGAACTTAAGATTCTGTTTTCAAAACAAATAATCTCTATTTAGAAAATTAGAAGGGGAATTGATTAAAGAGAAAACATGAAGATGCCACACATTTTAAATCAAAATTTTCAGTAATGAGCTAGATCCTAACTGGATCATTTCTGGTAAAGGAATAAGGTGGCTGAGGTTAACTGACAATGAAATAGCCCTATGGTATGGACTTTAGCTAAACTTTGAGGAGGTTTCAAAGAGCACATGGAAAATGGGATTAAAAGATACTTCTTTTGGTTCAAGAAAAGCCTGAAGTTCGCAAATCCTTTCTCAAAACACACTGTTTCCATTAACCTTCTGAAGCTCTTACATCTGTTACTCAGGTTTCATGTCAGGGCTTCAGCTCCTCGTGGCTCTGGATTCTTCCCACAAGCCCTGGACTGAGAACTAAGTCCACAAAATCAATGTGGAATCTAGCAGCAAGAGGCTATTTTTTTAAATGAGAAAAATTTTCACATGGTAGAAGTCTCTTTCCTGCAGAAAACAGAAACAAGCCAGACTGCCTCTAACTTTTTTTTAAGTTTGTTGGAATTTAACTGGAAGCTGTAAATAGATAACTACCTATCTAGAAAACAACCTTGCTATATAATAA
Source organism: Ochotona curzoniae (assembly GCF_017591425.1). Lineage (NCBI taxonomy): Eukaryota > Metazoa > Chordata > Mammalia > Lagomorpha > Ochotonidae > Ochotona > Ochotona curzoniae. The sequence continues at coordinate 17,592 of NW_024466942.1, forward strand.
ACTATAAAGAAATAACTTGGTTATTGAAAAAGAATGATTTACCATTGAGCTAAAATCACCAAGTTTTAAAGACATGCCATTTTTGGATACGAAACAATTTTCCAATTCTAGAAATCATGTTAAAACAAAATTAGTCATAACTATTTCACTTATAAGCTCTCAAACTCAGCAGGGACAACAATTTACAGAAGGAAAGGAGGTTAAGGACAGAAGACAAAAGCGTCCGGTTTTTGCAGATTCTGGCTGTGTGTGAAATTCACCTAAAATATTTGATAATGTCCAATGAACATTACGATACACGTAACATGTGTGGGGTCTCTGCCTCAAGGATCCCATCAATAGGTACGCAGTCATTGTCAAGATCACACATTCCATCCACACCATCTGATTCACAAGCTTGTGTCTTCATGCACCCAAGTCAACTCAATTTGCCTTTTAATTCCATTTTTACCTCAACTTTCTGAAGTCCTCCTGAATGATGTCCAAGTTTCCAGAACAATTAAATGAGAAGTGGCAAGAGGGGAAATTTGGGTATTGTCATGCCATTTTTCCCCGTCTCCCAGGTTGTTCAAGAAGTGGCTCTGGTGAAGGAATGCTGCACTACTGTGCCCTTCCCTCTCCCCGACGGGACAGAGGTAGAAGGCACATGTGGCTCAATCATAAACATGAAATTTCCAGGTTCCTCCTGCACCCCAACGCCTTGTGTGTAACATCTTAGGAGGAAAATGTCAAAACCAAGGACCCAGCAAAGAGCAGGGCCTGGGAAGAAAAGTCAAGGGGAAGCTCAACACCAGAGTTGACAAGTATGCAACTCTGCCAGCCAGGTAAGCACCAGAAGACACCTTGTGGAACCTAGTGCCTAAGGGCTGGCCAGGGTTAGACCTGGTCACCTTCTGAAAGACTGTGTAGCCAAAAAACTGCCTCTGCAACACTGTTAGACTCCGGAGTTTCTCCTTGTAAGCCTCCATATTATGTTTGTTTTAATTTTCTTAGTTAGATTTTATTACTATAACATATAACATCCATAAAATTATAGAATATCACTACATAACAGCAATAAAATTCCTGCTATCATTACTTTAAGGTTATAATTTCTTTTATTGCAGAATAATATATATATCATAAACTCATTTTAACCATTTTTAAGTGCACAGTTCTTTCAGCATTAAGTACATGCATGCCATACAACTTGTAAATTTCGTAAGAAAATGTAATGTACATGAAAGTGTTTAGCAGCTGGGTACACTCTGTGAAAGCCAATGAGGGAAAGATGTGGCATCAGATTCCAATTCCCCAGAAATACACACTGTAGTTACATAAACAATAAAGCAAATGTAAATCAAAAGCTTAGAACCAGGAGCCAACTTGGTTTGCCGTGGACTATCCTCATTTCAGCTCCGACAGGAGTGTCTCTCAAGAGCACACCTATTCCCTAGCAATGTGACATGCCAGGCCCCATGCTTAGCAGATCACCTACAGTATAATTGTCACCATGTTTCTCTTTTGCCATATATTTATAGTTTAGCAGATTTAAGTAATTTGGTAAAATATCACAGCTGGGTGGAAGCCAGGATTTAATGCCAACTTAATAATCTGACTTCAGAACTCAAAGTTTCCACTGTACTAAAACAAGGTAATCATGAAAGAAGTGACACAACAGCAAAAGACCAACTTCCAAACACTCATGAATTCACAAAAGTGCAATGGCTCCACTGTCTGCAGAGCAAAGAAGCTTTTGGGGTACTGAGGACCGAGGGGAGCTTACAGGGCAGGCCAGCAGCCATACTGGGTAGAAGAGGGTGGAGAGAGAGAAGGCCACAATGAGAGAGCTTCAATACACAGGAGGCTGGCCCGCATCCTCTCGAGCGCAGAGGGTGTGTGCAGAGTGACCGCTGGGAAAGTAGCCCAGCAGGAAGTTAGTGTGAATGTGATTGACAAAAAAAAAATGAGGGAGAACTAAGAAGATGAGACTCTATTCCCCACTGAGGGGAAAACACAAAGCTTGTGAACTAGCATGGCTTCTGAAGCATGGGGCTTTCGAGTTTTCTCTTTCCTTGAAAGTCGTTTTGGCATCTGATGAGAGAAACAGAGATTGATTTTATATAAGGCAATCAAGATTCAGTCATTTTATCCTGCGTGATAATTTCAAATCCATGCTCAGTATCTCACCTTCTAATGCGACTCCAACCACTTTCCCTCGGATACATGACAACCCTCATGTGGATGGCAGCTAATGATCCTCAAAATCATTCTGTACAAAACTGTCTGCACAACATCCCCCTATCAAGTCAGCCTCCCCGGAGGGGTCAGCCAGCTGTGCACACCCTACTGAATCAAAGATTCAGTTAAAGAGCAATCCTGAGATCATTTAGCCATACCTTCCATAATTTAAATAACTAGCTTTATACCACCACAGATATAAATTGAATACTTATGTTTAAAAACATGGGAGAGTCCGCCAAAAGTTCACAGAAAATGTACATTATATAAAAACTAAGCAGACATTTCAAAAATTTTTGCACTGAAAACTTTCCAATTGTGTTTTTCCATTAACTTTTTCAAGTTTTCTCACACACACACACATCAGTATTTTTATTGTTTGGCTTAGCTGGTAAACATGGTTTTGGACCCTCAAGTTCCTAAATATTGAAAATAATCTATGAAAGCATTTACATTTTAAACTATTCACTAGTTAAACTTGATTAATCTCACTAGCTCAGAAAACCAGTGTTTTGATTTAGAAGGTAACTACTTTTCTCCAGGAACAAAAAGTCTGGATATTTTCTGGAGCTACAACATAATCTGGTCTAAATAAAATTTCATAGCTTGAGATTCTTTTCCATTTTTTAAAATCATTTTTTATTTCATGAAGCAGTTCCAAAGGCTCTGGGATTTCTCTTACACTCTCCCCAAGTTACTTTCCCCCGGAACTGATTTCCCCTATATTGTTACAATAGGACTTTAGCCACTAGGCTACTGCACTGGGCCCAGAATCTTATTTCATTTTCAAAGACAAAGGAAATCTTTGCTGGGAACATTACTTTGGGCTGACTTTTTTTTTCCCCCTTTTGTAATGTAGGATATGTTGCTCCATTCCCTTCTGGTCTGTAAAGTTTCCTGTGAGAGGTCAATCGTAAATCTGACTGCAATTCCTCTATATGTCAATTGATTTTATTCACGTGCACATTTAAGAATTTTTCCCTCATCTTCAACTGAAGAGAGCTTGATTATCATGTCTCATAGTAAAGACCCCTTTTGATCAACCCTGTTGAGAGTTCTGTGTCCCTCCTGTATTCTGTTACCCAATTCTTTCTCCAGAACAGGGAAATGTTCCTTTATTATTTAATTGAATACATCTTTAAACCTGGTTTCTCTTTCTGCACCTTCTGGAACTCCCATAACTCTTACATTTGGCCTTTTAATAGTGTCTCTTAATTCTTAAATACTTTTCTTAGCTTGACTCAGCTCTGCTTTCAGCTTTTTGTTTCACCATTGAAACAAAAAATGTCTTCCAATTCTGAGATTCCTTCTTCTGCCTCCTTCATTCTATTATTGAGACTTTCTGTGTAGTTTTTAATTTATTCAATTGCATCTTTCATTTCTAATAATTATGCTTGATTTTGTTTCAGTGTTGCTATTTCCTGTGACATATTCCTTAAATTCTTGCATGTGCTTCTCATTGTTGATAAGAAGCTTTATAACAAGTTTTTAAAGTTCTTTATCTCCCATTTCCTTGATGTGTTCCTCAGTTAACTGTGAGGTTGACAAAGGCTTTTACTCCTTTGGAGAGGAGTCTGTGGTAATACTGATTGTGCCTCTGTCTCTTCTTTTGCTCGTGGTCACTGTGCTTCTAGTTAGCAGATTCTTCTCCTTAGGGCAGGTTTATAAGTGGTGTCACCCACAGGTCTACACTTTGATTTCACTTATTACCATTGGTACCCAGTTCTTTGCTTGCATTCATTTGTGTCACTCCCTCCAGCAAGTTTCGTATCTGGGCTCTTACGTTACACTTCCATCACGGTCTCCCATAACTACTGTTCCTGGCTTACCATCTCCATTCCTGTGATCCTATGCTGAGCCTGCACCGTTGTCTGTACAACCTTTCTCCCACTTCCAGTTCAAGCAGTTCCCAGGATTAGGGAGACACCAGGTGTCCTAAATAAGTAGGTTGTTGGTGGTGCTGATCTTGCTGGAACCTGCTGGCTGTTAGGTCTGAGGGCCACATGGACCTGATCTGACTCAAAGGATGCCAAAGATGATATTAAATTCCCTGTGGGACCAGTTCAATGCACTTAGCTGGAAGTGAGTTTGCTCTCAGCTCAGCACATGTGCAGCTCACTGTTGTCCCTCCAATCTCACAGCCTTTGCCACACTTTACAAAATGGCACCTGATGTGCCACTGGTTAGGTCTTGGGCCTATACAAACCTATTTTGGGACATATTTTGAGCCAGAAATGAGTGTGCTTTCAGCTTTGTGCATACGCAGTCCCGCCCCACAACCTTTGCCTCCCTATACAAGATGGCACCTGTGTGGCGCTGGTGGGGATCTGAGCTATGAAATCCACCCTGTTCCTGCACAGCCTATTTGAGGCTTGCTGCACTGTCTTTGCTCCTGGTCAAATCAAACAAATCAGCAGGATGGTAGTTCTTTGGGTTACTCCTGAGCTCCTGGTGAACTCCCCTTCCCACTTGGCTGCTGGTGGAGCTCTGGCCACCAGTGGAGTTCAGATTGCTACTTACTGACTGCCACTGGGCTGTCTGATAGTGACCAACACCACCCCATTGTCTCTGTTGCTTTCCTGTGTCCGTCATTCTCCAGGTGACCCTCTGCCATTGGCCTGTCCTTTCCTATTTCCTGTCTATGCTTCACCCTGGCTCATGATTCCCCATCTCTTTAAATGTGTCCTTAACCTATCCCACCAACTTGATTCCTCAATGGTTTGAGATTTAAGAACTTCTTTGTGTCACAAAATCTAGACAATTTACTCATAATAGAAGATTTGAAAAAACCTAGACAATTTACACTGTATGTATATTTTAACTTGCATTTTTTTCATCAAGTTTTCATGCTGGTTACCTAAGCCAGGATATACTCCCAATTTCTAGCTATGATATAAACTACAAACTTAAGGAAGATTTCTCTCTGAAGAGAAAGGAAACAATTTCTACTGCAAATTGCTTTGTTAAAATAATGTTCCTATGGCACAAAACCCAAGTTGAACATACATGTTTGTTCACTCATGTACATTATTTCTTAAAACAAAACAAAGAAATGCGTTTATATTTACATATAACTCCAACAAGAACTACACAATCATAGGCCATTCTTGGATAAAAAGAAAGACAGAGAATAGTTTCTGAGAAGCAGAGGTGCTGTTTCTATATATATAATCCCTGTCATGAAGATTGGCCTATAGACAAGAGTAAAGCTGTAGTGAATCTGATCACACAAGAGGAAGCATACAATGAAGGGCCTGGAGGACAGGAAAGAAAGATCAAGTAAAACGCAGGAACACAATGAAATGTTCCCTTGCTCTGTTGCCTGAAAAGTTGAGACCTTCTAACTAGAGCTTGCATTGGCATGATGTGAGGTACCTGGTTAAAATGAGAGGACGGAAAACACGGAAATCTGTGACTAGAGAGACAACATTTGATTATGGTGTTTTATATATCATCCATATGTAATGATGCATAGATACTCAGCATATTATGCTATTTGGTCTAGCTTAAAAGTATGAAAGCCCATAAGCATCATATTCATTATCAATGCTCTGCCACATCAAAACCAGAGAAAGCTGTTTTCTCCTTTCTGTGCATTCATTTACAGTTTATAAAGCTCTTCTCATATGGCATTATTGGAGCTACTTTGACAAGCTTCCTGATAATGCAACTTCTCTTTATCTCAATAATCTTGGCCTCACAGAAAATATATTTTAATGTTTTATTATTTGCAATTTTGTCATATTTCTCTCCTTCATACCCAAATCCCTTTGACTAGTCTTTGTAAGCCAATGACAAACACATGTGTCCTTCAACAAGTGCTCTTCATTAGAATTAAATCCTTTTTCCAACTTTGCACTCAGAAAAGGAAACTTCTAACACTTCCTTCATTGCATTTCCATTGAGAGGGAAATATAAGTCAAGGTTTGTCATTATTTTGTGTCTGTGTTGAATACTTTTGTTCTAAACTTAACGGAAATTTAACTATGAATGATGGGAGCTTACTACATACACATCCCGGTGGACCGCCTTTGTTGCATCTGCCTCTTTCCTTCATGCTCCATACACTGGACATTCTCCACTCTGTGCTGGAGATTGAGTGGAAAGATAAATGACATATTCCTTTTCTGTCTCCATGGAGCTCATAAGCCAACAACAAACTCATGTAGGTAAAGGTAGAAGCAGACTGAGCCATGCTAAAGAAGGCACAGATTTCAGAACTGTGATCGGCACTTACTTTATTGAGTCCCTACGGAGGACAATTTCATAAGCAGAATAGAAACAGTGAGATAAGTTTTCAATAAAATAGCACACCAAAATGTTCATGGAAAATTGAAGTAAAAGATGATTATTTTGGTGCCAATTTTTTTTTTTTTTTTTGGAAATCGCTGCCTGATTTTTAGATAATATGCATTTTCCATGACTGTCTGAAGAACAATCTTATGAGAAGTATTCATATAGGAATAACTTATTTGTTGGTTATGAAAGGTCATTTATTGACTCAGGTTTAAGTTAAATGTTACATTCCAGTGATCTATCTTAAATGACTGCTTTTTAAAGGAAACACTAAAATAATAATTATTGTATAGTTATCCTCAAACAAATTAGCTTTAATTGGACTAACAAAGACTAATGCCTAGTGTTACATATTTAACATGCTGCAAAGCTGTTTGCTCATATTTCAAGTTAACCTCCAATGTGAACATACTTACATACTCAGTGTTTATCTTCTGTCAATTGCAAATCAGGTGCTAGATAGAACAGAGACCAAAACAGTTAACGAGATTACAGCCTAACAGAGCTTGTGTTCTGAGGCACACAAACAATATGCAAACTAACGAATATTGTCTAATTGTCATTGTCAAGTAGTAAAAAGAACTATGGACAAAAGTAGGGGGTTAGTAATCAGAATAATGGCTTACGGAGATACTAGTTTCTGGGTTGAGTGGTCAAGGGCAGTTCTAATTGTTCCTATTTGACCAGAGATCCGAAGGAAGTGAGCAAGCCACAGAACACTGGCAAAGAAGCTGATAATTGCAAAGGACTAAGTGGGGAGGATGTACAGTGCACCCAGTCAGCCAAGGAGTCTGTGTGGCTACAACAAGGAGGCCGGTAAAGAGGAAACGAGTGATCTTGCCAACAGCCAGGCCACGGAACACCTTAGAGAATAAGTAGCAGGCATTCTGCTCCGTGTGTGATCAAAAGCCACTGAGGTCTCTGGAACAAGAATTAGATAAGATGAGGTATGGGCTTTCACTAGATCTGTCTGACAGCTGGAAGAGACCAGACCAATCATGGCAAGAGCCTATTTCTGCAATCTTGCTGAGATATGACAGCAATTCAATTGGGAGGTAATCTCCCAAGTGAATTCTCCCAAGTGGTGAGAAGTAGCTAGTGTGGGAACAAATACATTGCAAAGCTAGAGCCACCAACCCAACAGACAAATAACATATGATGTCGAAGGGCAAGAAAAGCAATAAGGAGGATTACAAGGCTATTGCCTAAGTGTTAGGGTGAATGATGGTTTCATCCACTGAAATGATGAACATAAAGACAAGAATGGGTCAGGGTGTTCTGGTAGAGCAGATAGAAAATAAGATTTTGGTTTCAGACATATGATTTGAGATGCTCATTAAACATTAAGCAATGCAGTATTAACCTGGAAGAAAAAGGTTGTTAAAAAAAAGGTGCTTCATGCTCTTCCAAATAAATTATGAATGGCACCAATAACAGAGGCTATGATAGGAGAAATAAAAACCCACAAAGTCACTTCAACAGGTTTAGTCCAGATGACTGCTTCTTAACCCAGCATGCAAAAAGGTCAGCTCTTTTGGCAGACTCTAAAGGACCCAACATAGCCTAGATTCTTAGAGAAGGTCCCAGGATGAGTCAGACCTCCAGGAAGTGACTCAACGTAGCTACAAGTGTATGTAACTGTCTCTCCATGTAGTGCAGTTCTCCTGAAAGCAAAGTCCAAGCAAAAATGCTGGGGTTGTATTCCCTGAACACTGAGTGTAAAGCTGTCCACACTTGGACTGTGGGCTCTGTTGTCCATTATATCAACTTCCCAATACGCCATGCTCTGTCGCAGGCTGTTTTCCTGTCTAATACTCTCCTTTAACATTCCTTTAACTGGCTGACTACAATTGACCCACTGCAATACCCCATCATAATGCCTTTCTGAGTTAAATGGTTTTGTGCATCTGGCTCATCCACCCACTAGAGTGCTTTCTGAAGACAATAATGGCATCTTTTGTGTTATGTCCCTAGCAACTCACATGCTCACACGTAAAGATAGTACTAAACTGTGGATGAATGAATGGAGTCACAGGTGTCGGGAAATGCCACAGCAATTAACTCTGTGATTGCCTCCCGGCATGCTACGCACAATACACTGTGAAATCCTGAATGTGCTGCAGCATTTCTTGAAGACATGTTACATGGAGTGATGTGCAAAGCCCTGACACAGTGAGTTAAACTGCCAGAGAACTCAGACCTGCTTTCAGTTAAAGCAGGACTAGCCTGTCCCTATTAGATTCTTCCTCAGCAACATGGACAAGTTCACCAGGTTAGAAAATAGAAAAAGTCTGTTTTGAAAGAAACATCTGTTTTTCATTCCCTGTCACACTCCCAGACCCTTTTATGCTCCAGAGAAAAACAGAAACACATAAAATACTTTCAGCAAAACTGAACATAAGTTCAAACTGAGGAGAGTGGACATGCAGGCAGATGGCAAACATCTAAAAATACTTGCAATGACAGAAACCTGCCAGGTATGGAAAAGCAAAGAAAAAACAAAAACAAAGTAGTGCCAGGAGGTAGATCCATGTTGCAGGCAAGGGAACAGAAGATGAACAAAGACCAAAGAAAACACAGCAGAATAGGCAGAAGCCGGAAGGACTATTGTCACTCCAGGAACTGTGTGTTAGGCAAAAACTAAGTTAAACTAATCTAATCCCAAGAGGTATTAAAGATCATTTCAAACGATATTATTTTTAAAAAATCAAAGCAAAAGTGGATGAAGTTAAAACGAAGGCCTCTGTTACCGAATCAGAGTAACACGGTAGAGATGTAAAACAAAACCCTTTGGTAACTTAATCCATTGGAAAGTCGAGGCAAAAGAAGGTCCAAAGTCATCACATCAGATGAGAAGAGTCAGCAATCAAAGCAAGATGGGAAAATATCATGAGACACACATAACTAAAACCATGATAAGAACATAAAGGGAAAGGCTTCAGTGTTAATGCTCATGAAAACCAAATGTGAGGGAGGGAACCACTGGAGCCTGGCCTCTGGGAAATGAGCTGCCTAGCCCTGCCCCAACCACCAGAATTTCCTCTAACACTGTGACTCTCCTAAGTGCCCAGCCTTTAATTTATGAAGTAAATCAAGCTATAATTAGAACATGCACATATTCTCAAACATAGAAAAGCAGGGAAATGCTTATTCAAATTGACGGCACGTCACTTAGGAAACATCCTATCTCAGAAAGCTGCTTGTTGTACATTCTTCTTGTAACTGATGTGAAATCTGAGCCTTAAGGCAGCTGAAGGACCCCGTGGAGAACTCAAGGCAAGTGGGGCAAATCCTGGAGGACAAAGAGATTCCCAGGCATATATCACATTTTATCACATGGACTCCTAACCTAGAGGAATCAACACAAACAGGAAAGAAAAGCAGCATTTCTAAACATGTAAGAACATTTTCTTCTTTTCTTCATCTAACCCCTAACAAATATGGCTACAAAATTCTCTTTCATTTAGACAAACGCATGTAACGGACTGTTATACAGCTGAAGACACCAAAGACTGTCATCAAGCAGCTCTCAACACCACAGACCTCTGTCTGCAGAGTCAATCTGAGCCTCCCTACCGCAGCCCAGGATTTCAAAGCCTCCGAGAAATCATCAATACCACTGCTTCCCTTCCCAGCAGAAAACAGAACAAATCAGCAGGAATGTTTCTACTTTTCATTGTCTTGTTGCCTATGCTTTCATGTCATTCACACGTCAAAACATCATCCAAAGAAAAACATCATTCCCTTGAAATTAAAAGCTGTCCACAACAGGCCTGTAGTTTATATATACATATTATTGTACTCACACATATTTATATATGAATCTTTTCAATATTAATTCTGCCACTTCAACTTTCACCAAATATTTGCTGAGAGCCATTCCAAGAGCTGGAGACCCTACAGTAAGCAAAAGAGTCACTACGCCTGCTCTCATAGGACACGCAGTCTAACAAGGCAGAGATGGGGAAGCAAATATTCAACATAGTTCAGGGAAACTGCAAAGCAAAAATCAACAAAAAAAAGGAACAGAGTGAGGGACAGGCTAGTTCATCTGACAGCTGGAGAACGTCTCTCTGCAGAAGTGCTATCCAGCCAGAAACATGAATCGGGCTGGGCAGTAAACATCTGGGGTGAAGAGTACTCCTGGCAAAAGGCACAGAGAGTACACAGCCTGGGTGCTTCTTGGAAAGTCTGAGTAAAGCAAGAACTAGGAAAAGAGGATGTGTGCACTCAAGATGTAAGAAATGAGTCTGGACTGCCACCAAGGTGAAAATCCCATATTGATCCTGTGAGCCATTTCAGAGCGAAACGGTAGGAGGGTGACATGAGTCATCTCATGCCAGTGGGAGGCAGGGGAGAGATCAGGGCAGGAATTGTTGCCACCAGGAAAGGCAAGGGCAGAAGCAGGAAAACCGGTCAGGAGGGATTATGATCCACCAAGAGAGCTAGAGGGCAGGAGTGGATACCAGGGTGGTGCAGAGTCAGAAGGGACATGTGTCAGGTTCCTGACCTGTTTGTCATAGTATAGTTGACAAGATTTGCTAGTGGATGAGAAAAGTTGTACCGAACTCCCAAGAATTTGATATGGAAGCTGCAGTTGGCTTCCCAGGAAAATTGCATATTTTGGAATGGGTGGCAGAGGATAGAGATAGAGGAGGCGATTTTGAGCACATAAATGTGAGATGTCACTAATCATCCGAAAAAAAAATACAAGTGCCACCTGGTACACTGTGCTTTGCTTTATTTAAAAGAAATGCAATCAGGCATCATATTCCCATGTACCCTAAAGTCTTCACAACATCAATATTTTTGGACAAATTTTCACTTGTGTGTGTGTGCTGTATTATTGGTAATTGATAACTTTTGCCTCATGCTACTTTCAAAAACAGGACATACCCATTAGACAGAGAAGCTTGGTCTCATACAAGCAACTGAGACAGACGCTTATAAATTCCTCTAAGATTCAACATCTCCTTAGATCACAGGAATTATATGAATCCTCGAGACAATTTTGATTGCCAGATTTCTCTCTCCTATTCATTCCAACAAGCCTGAAACTATCCCATTAAAAAAAACAGAATTATTCCTTCTTAATCATGTGCTTCTCAAATTTAGGTATAAATGCAAGAATATCTATACTTTCTTTCAAAGTAAAGGTATAGATAAGTGGAACTCTTCTTCCATTAGCATTCACATCTCAACTCAATCATCCCTCCCTTGAAAGTTCCATCAAACCCAGACAAAATTTCCCTGTTAAATTCCATGTACCTCCCATTCCATCACCTCCTAGTACCGACTCTGTTCATCCTCACATGTAACTCGTCCAATGAGCTGCTTGCTTTCAGGCTCTCACCATACTTCAAATCCCTTACAATGAAGTCATGCTTCCTTGCCCAATGATGTACGTACTGTCAGAAGAAAATCTGTGGTTGGTGCGCAGGAGCACACAAAAAAACATCCAATGAATAAATGAATGAGAACAGTGTTGGTGTGCACAGACACGAAGTCAAAGATAGTGAGGCTCCTCTGCTCTTTGGTACATTAGAGCCACAATTCCAGAACACTAAACTGAGTAAAATTAAATAAAGTTCATCAACATTAGTCCTTGTGTTTACTTTGATTCTCACTTATATTATTAAGCAGCAACATTTTTACGTATCTCCAAACAGCATGAAGGACAATGAAGGAAGAAATCAGTAACATAAATCCAAACACGAATTAAAGAACCTTTTCTTAGAGAACTACGATGTCCTCAGGTGTATTCGACCTCTAACAAAGCAAAAGTAGTTTATAACTCTTTCTTTAGAAAGGCCTTAACATTTTTCTACCAAACTAAGGCCAGTTTGATTTTACAATTCAAGACATGTACAGTATAATTACTCTTATTAGTGTTTTGTTATAATGAATGTAAAAAATCCTATTACATAATCACAAGTTCTCATGGTTCTCTTATGTCGTGAGTGACACTACTTTTCCCTGCCACTTGCTCATCCCCAAAATTTCCTGACTTAGGGATCTCAGTAATCTGACCTTTGTGATTGAAAAGGAAATCCGGTATTCCTTTCATTCATGTACACTCCATTCCTCTCCTCTTCCCCTCTAAACCATAATGTAACATTCAGGTCTTAACCTTCCATAACAGTTTTACCAACAGGATTACTTTAGAATCCTAAAACGTCTATAATTCAAAACCTAACCAGATACATGCAGGAAACAGGCAAAGACATAGAAAAAGATGGCTACATGAAATAAAGAATAACTCCAATACTAATTTCCTTTTTAAAAAAATCTCATACCCCAAGTATTGTACCCAATTTCTTTTTGACAAGCTCTAACATTTTTTGAAAATCTGTACCAATATTTAAAAACTCAGCAAGTCACTTCAATATTAATGTAAAGACCGATTTTGTTCCCTTAATGAAAATCAGATACAAATTGTGACTAAATCCTATGCAATGGCTGTGAAACACACTCAATGAAGCAAACGTCAACACCCCTTTGTCATTACAGATCCAGCTACAATGATAACGATGAGGTCAGACAGGGAAAATAACAACATGCAAAATGCAAATTAGTAGTTTTAAGGAAAAGATTCTTGATTTTCTAATGTTTATATTAACACGTCAAACACATCCAAGCTAAATGTTTGTACAGAAGTGGATATGTGTTAAAGGCACTCTTGTGACACATTCAAAAAAATGAATTATCTCAGCAAATGGTTAATGTCTGATACCTCCGTCGTCAGATGGCCTTGTGACCTCACTGCTGCACGAAAAGCTCGGGTAAATCTCCGAGATTTCAGACTTGTCATCAACCAGACCTGTACCAAAAGTGCTGCTGGAATGAGAGCGAGACCGCTGTCTCCTATAGTGACTTGCCTTTTCTATGTTGGAGGGAAAATATTCACATTTGAGTTTAAGAGACTTAAAGAACATCGCCAATAAAAATTATTCATAGGTAAAATGGGGAAGGGAAATGATCTCTAATGAAAGGATAGCCAAAAATCTCATTCATTATCAAGTTCTTCCAGTCAGCTACTCCCTAACTTCAGCATGCATTACATCAACTCCAAAAGTGACCTAAAGATTTTTTTTTTAATTTTTACTGGAAGGGCGAATATACAGAGAGGAGAGACAGAGAGGAAGATCTTCTGTCCGATGATTCACTTCCCAGGCGGCCTAAAGCTTTGGGACCCTGCACCCGCGTGGGAGACCTGGAGGAGGCTCCTGGCTTCGGATTGGCTCAGCTCCAGCCGTCCTCGACTGCCCTCCCTGGCCACAGGCAGGGACCTGGATGGGAAGTGAAGCTGCCGGGACTAGAACTGGTGCCCACATGGGATCCTGGGCGTGCAAGGCAAGGACCCTACCCACTGTGTCATCACGCTGGGCCCAACCTCTATAATTAATAAAGAGCAGAAGTCAGGATGTGGAATAAGATTTAAATGAGATGACATGATATAAATCCATAGTATATGGATTGTCTAAAATAACTGCAAAGTTGTCCATGTTTTTTCAGGCTATTCTCAATAAACACGGCCTAGAAGTCTGAAATGTCAAATTGTACTGTCACTTTACCTAAGCCATTCACTTCTTGTCTTTCATGATACATATGACCCTTAGGGTGAAAAAAAGATAAGTTTTTATATAAGTTGCTCACAAAAACTCAAGAGATGCCAGTGTTGTGGCACAGCAGGAAAAGCCACTAGCTGTGGTAGTGGCATTGCATAAGGAGATTGATTGGAGTGCCGATACTCCACTGCTGATCCAGTCCCTTGCTAATGCACCTGGGAAAGCAGTGGAGGACGGCCCAAGTGCTTGGGCATCTGCACCCATGTGGGAGACCTGGTAGAAACTCCTGACTCCTAGCTTCTGCCTGGTTCAGCCATGACCTGTCGCTGATTTTGGGGTGTGAATCAGCAGTCCAAGGACCTCTCCTTGCCTCTGTTTGTAACTGTACCTTTCAAAAAAACAAAATGAATCTTTAAAAAAGACTCATACATTTTAAGGATACTTAAGTCTCTATTTTAAGACATTAATAACACTATATGGAAATCTTTTCAGCTGCTTTATACATAATTCTAGGAATCTAGTCTTAAAATGTTGTGGCAATGCATTTAATGAAACAAATTCTTTCATATCTCAGCAATCCAAATAGATGTTATCTAAAAACTCAGATAGCCCATCAACTCTTATTTACTAATAAAAACCACATACAAGCTCTAGCCACCCTAGAAGCCTTTTTAAAATGAATTAAGGACAAACAAATATAAGATTTACTAAGAAACTCTTGCAAGTATTATTTTCATACACGGTTAATGGTATCTTAAAGCATCACAGCACTTTTTCAGTTCTTCGGATGCTCAACTCGGAAATTAACATTGTAACATTGGTGCCATGAATGTCTACACTTCACAGAACCTTCCCTCTCAGGAAGTCAAAATGTAGGCAGTACCAGACAGCATGTGTAGACTCCTAGACTGGATATTGTCCTCCAGGGGATCAAGGTCGAAGATGGAGCCAGGATCTGTGCGCCAAACTTTGAGGTCTTTTACCGAAAGGAAGAAATCAATAAAAAAGGAAGAATTTTAAAAAGACAGCATAGAGTTGAGTCAAGCAAAAGTCTGAAAGGAAGGCACGTGAAAGACAAACAGACCCAAAGCAAACCCGCTGTGCTGCTGGCCTCGGAGAACCAAAGGCTATTTAGTCACTTTCAGAAGCACTTGTACAGGGAATCTTGTAATCACTCTGTAGTCTGGTTGCTTCATGGGCCTGCTGCATCACCTTGCTGATGCACCTGCGACTCATCACACAGCCCAGGAAGCAGCTCTGCCCTGTGCCCAAAGCATCTCCTAAAGCCCCCTGGCACTCTTCCTCTCCTCCCAGGAAAGAAGTAAAAAAGCTGAACTGAAATCGCTGGTGAAAAATATGGGAGTCACCCACAGGAAGCATGTTTTGTTTCCAACATGTAAGAACATGTATTTGAGATGGAGGCAAATGGCAAGGCCAGTTTTCATTCTGACCCTGTGACTGCAAACTAAGGCATGTAAAGCATGTTGGACATATGGTTAACGAGAAGGCCGCATTAAAATGAAGTAAATTGGACTGTGAGATTTATGTCTTCTTTTAATTTACATTATGTTGTGCTTACCGTGCTTCACAAATATTTAGGTAGGTATTATTACTACCCCCATCTTATAGATGAGGAAACCGAGACAGAGAGATGAGTAATTTAGCCAAGACTGCAGAACTAGCAAGAAGCACAGACTCTACCAAAACCAGAAGCAGGATAAGCTGCTTTATTCTGAACCAATCAGAACATCCCTGAACTTGCATGCATGCCATGTCTGGTATACGTGCTGCCTCACTGGGAAGTTCCATTTTGTGCTTTCACAGGCAAATCTTCAATAGAACCCATTTTTTTCCCAGTAAGGACTAAAAAAAATATGTTTAGATTACTCAGTAAACATTTTAGAATTACACACCTCCTTTTTAAAAAGTTATGATAATTTCTATCTCAAAATGAATTTCAGCAACAATCTCCCACCATTTTTGTTTTCTGATCTGTGCAGGATCCGGGGATAAGTTACACACACATGGGCATCTTATAAACACAAATCAGACTTTGGTACTACCTGTTAGGGATATACAAAGCAATGAAACTCTCCAATTCAGTGATACTTTGAATGAAAACATCACAACTCATCCATCCAACTTAATGTGATCCTTTAAAGCAATCAGCTTGGGAAGATGAGCAAAGCTATCAACTGCCCACAAGTATGTTTGGAATTGTACCTTGGAAAAAGCTCTCAGAGTCACCTTAGCAATCACCTGAGTCGTTTAAGGCCTTGGCTTTCTTAACCCGCATTTCATTAGGATACACCCTGTAAAATACACCTTCCCCATCCAATTTAACTCTACATACTCCAAACAGGCCCTTCCTGAACACGAAAAAGGCTAACATTGAAATTACGAAGGCTGTGAGCTACTCAATTGAGCCAGCTTCAGAAGTTTAAATGCTAACGGCTCTGTGGGGTACAATAGCCATAGGCATCATGAATATTTATTGAAGAAGCAATAATTTGCTTTTCTAGCTCTAGCTTACACTGAAATCTGTTCTTTGCTGCTACCTCAACCACATTCAACACTCTCCTCCTAACATGTCCCCTGCCTGACTACAACAGTACCAAGACAGCTGGGAGAGAAGGTTCTTCTTGAAATAATGGCTCGTAATGACCCCAGCTCAGAAATAATATCCAGAAAACATAGGAGATTCATCCCACAGAATGCCCTTAGTGTATCTTTCACATGTCTGTGGTCATAGGACCTCAGTGTGATAGTTATTACCATCACCATGCAGTCAATGTCCAAGAATAAAATCTTAATCAAATTCATGAGATAAAAGAACACAAAATAATTGTCCAACCATTGTTATTACCCATGGCTGGACTGCTGCTTCCACAAGTAAGACCTGAAAGTGACTGAAGTCAGGGAACTTTCAATAACAGAAGGGATTTGCCACCATACTTAGTAAATGTTGTGACTCCCACTTATCATCAACATCTGATGAGGAATCAAAAGAAACAAAGCAGATGGACCCTAGGCCTGGAGTGCGCATGGGCATGAGCTTACCCACAATGATCCCGGGTCTCCTGTCCATCTCCACCACGTGGGGGTGGACACCTTTGTAGGCAGCGTCACTGACCACCTGTGTGTTCTTCCTGACCCTCTCCGTCACGGGGTCATCCACCACGGGCGTGAAGCCTCTTCCTCTCGTCTTCTCAAAGTCTTCATGATATTTCACCTGAAAAAAAAAATTCAGTTGAAAATTCCTTTCTCACAAACTTTGGAGAAAATGACAGGTGTCTTTATGTGAGCTACATTTGGATTATTTTCCAAAATCACGAGTCTTTTCCATTTACTCTGAAAAAATGCCAGAATCAAGTGTTAATATTCTCATATTTTGTCCACTTAGTATGTTTCTAAATGACATATAAACCTATATTAGCAAGATGTGTTAAAACATATTTTAAAATCCTAAGTCTTAAAATATACTAATTTAAGTGTAAAATGATTCTGTCTTTTAATATTCAAGATGCAGAAAAATGGATAAGCTATTTTACACAGTTATTCAAGAAAACGGTATTATTATAAGATTAAGAGAGTTACTGGTGATATGCTTATAAGTATATTATAAAAATTTATTTAGAATCCAAAACACACACCTTTTCATTTTCTAAAACTGAATCAGTATGACAGTTGTATAGCTTTAAATTATATTAGGAGTCACTGAATTAAATACCTTAAATATGTCAACTTTACAGTAGATTAATTATACTTCCTAAAATTGTTTTCAAAAATACACTTTTCTTTCATAGTCTTCATACATGCAAACACAGCCAAACTCCATCTTAAATTTCACTGCAAAGGCTTTTCACAAAATGCATACATGGTATTCATGCTAAAAACACACACACACACACACATACACACAAAGAAACGGCTCAGAGAAAAACTTATTTTATTAGATGAAGCATTTTCATTACATTTCAGTGTAGTGAGAACATCCCCCCTCTCCCCCAGAGGATGGGTCCGTCGGCATGTCCATGCTTTGTTAGTCATCCAGATCAATAGTGAACGAAGGTCAACTGCACGTGGGATTATGACACTCCTTAGCATGCTTTAGTCATGAGAAGAATGCTCTGGCTGCACCCTACCATGGAAACATGGTTTTGAGCTTCTTTCACATGTCTCAGACTAGGAGTATCTAAAATCAAACTTGGTCTACCTTTCATCTTTTTATGCTCCTGGGTGTATTTTATCTGTGGAATGAATAAGAAACATGAAAATGATCATTTTTTAAGCTTTCCAAATGAAACAAACATAGAAAGCATTCTAAAAACTAGTCATCAAGTAACTTTATCAGTGAATCACATTTTGTCCCAGAATTGCAATCTAAAATTGAAGTAAGATCTCCTTTGCAGGCTATTAGAAAAAATGAGCTAATTCTCTCCACTGAAAATCAGTATGTGAAATCCAGGGGAAAAATGGTTTTCATGCTTCAATTTAACAGGGGAAATCCAAAATTAAATAGATCCCAAATCTATTCTCTGCATCTAAATTTCTCCACTTTCTGCTTTACCTGTGTTGCAGCCTACTCTTTATTTCCTTCGTTTTTCCCCCCTTTTTAAAGAATGACGAACCATGAAAAAACAAATCTAGTTTTCCTTCTAAATAGCTACAGCTTAAGGGTGATTCAGGTTAAATGCATTTGACAGCTCTGAACAGAAAGACAACTAGAAAACTGTCAACTCTGAAGCCTAAATGACAGTACCCAAGACCAGAGTACTTCAAGGTATGCTACAAACTGGGCTTGTATTCTGGACAGCTGACCAGGAGAACACTACCACTGGTTAGTCTGACTACATGTTTGGCTAGGATACCACCTACTGTTAACCTGAGGACACATGCAGAATTCAGTGTTGAAGCCCTGAAGCTTATTATCCAAAGAAGGCACTGATATCCACCAGGGGACTCTTGTGAGCAACGAAAACCCAAATCAGATATATCAGGGCATGTATTCCAAGTCCTTACTTTGGGTTAATGACTCATTTCCTATGTTTGGCAGAGAACATTTCAACAATCCACACAGTCAATATAATTTCTCAGTAAAACAGCAATTGTTAAGCGTGCACACCAAAGACTTCATCACTTTCAAAAAGACTTGTAGAAATAACATTAATTACAGTTATAAATGTAGTATCACTCACAAGTAAAGTTTAACTGTCAGCCACATCTGGACATATTAGAAAAATGTCAATTCATATAGAGCAGTGGCTTTTGGAAGTCATCTGAAAAAAATGCTTGGACTTATCAGACATATCACCAACAGTTCCTGAAAGTCACTTATTGCACAAGAAAAAATAGGACTATAAGTGAATAATAAAGGATACATTTTGTGGTAGTCCAAAGGAATAAAACCACTTGCCGAGCTGAGGTTTTCTTGATTCTTCTTTACTCTTTCCATTTCAGGAGTTACACTTAATGCAGTAGCTCTGCCCAATTGACCTTTATAATAAACCTGGCATGTCAGAGAACAAAAGACAGAGTACTGTGAATTGATTCAACTGAAAATGGATCACCCAGTATTTATTTTAAAATGCTATAATCATGGCAGAAGGGGTTAAGCTGCTGCTGTGACAATGGCATTCCATTTGGGATGGTTCAAGACCCACTCTTGACTCAGGGCTCTGCTAATGGCCTGGGAAATCAGTGAAAGATGGTCCAAGTGCTTGGGTGCCTCCAACCACACGGAAGACCCAGAAGAAGCTTCTGGTTCCTGACTTTGGCCTAAACCACCCCCAGCAGTTGTAACCATCTGGGGAGAGAACTAGGAGATGAAAGCTCCCTTTTTCCCTATCTATAACTCTACCTTTCAAAGAAATAAAATAAATCTTAAAAAAAAGAATTGAAGAAAAGGAACTATGACAAAAGAGAACATTTATCAGAGGGCTAGTCACATTAAAAATGCTTGCACCCTAGCACAATCTTGCTCATTTCATCCCATGGTTGCGTGTGTGTGTGTGTGTGTGTGTGTGTGTGTGTGTATTTGATTCACTTTGGATTTATACACAAAGGCATATAATTGATAAGGCTGGAGGGAACCTTAAGTCCCAAAGGAACACAAGAAGTAACGCTTTGTGAACACTATCAGAAGGTCCTCATGCCCGTAAAGAATGATAACACTCCTTGGTGACTGCTTAGGAATTAACGTGGAGGAACTTTGCAAGGAGACATTTACACAGAAAAGCATGATCATCCATAAAAAGGCCGGCATGCTTCCCACTATCTTACTCCTCTCTTTCATAGTTACACTCCTTAGTGAGCCTCATGTCCAGCATGCCTCTAACTCGACTGGGGAAAACAAGCATCCAGCTTCTTCAAGAGAAGGAGCAAGTGATAACCTACTTGTGCTTTATAAACTCTTCAAATGACTTTAAGGGTTTAGAGGATACACACTTTCTTTAAATGTAATAGATTTCCAAATTTCCTCCTCCAAAGAACCCAATCTATATGTTAATGACTTCAAAAAAGGGTTCTCTCAGTGAATTGCTTCCTGGATTATATAAACAAAAGGGAATCAGAGCAGGTCACCACTCAGTGTCTAAGTAAAACTGCCAACTCCTAATCAAGTGTTCCTAAATTGGTCTTGTCCCGTATGACCTAGTCAGCCATGCACACTTTATCACTTCCTCCAAAATACTGTCCCCAGAGCTACTATTGCTGGAGGTGGGAATTGGGACTAGGGCAGGAGGCAAAACAAGAAGACGCACAGATGGGGAAGCTTGTTAGCAGGGCCAAGATGCCAAAGCTATCACTGCTTCGCTGTGGGCAGTCCCAGCAACACTCAGCAGAAGACCAGCAAAGGAGGAACTGCAGTAACCTGTAGTCCTGGTGTATCCTAAGGACCCCTAGGCTCATGACTGCACCCACACTGAAGACCCTGGGAGCTTTCAAGCACAACACTAGTCAATGCAGAAGACTGTATTAACTCAAAGTCATGAACACGTTCTAAATATGAGCCCCCCATCTACATGATGCCAGCACATTCAGATTCACAACAGGAAAGCCGAGAGACGCGGCCCACATTGCTGATATTCTTCTGGTTTTCCTTCACTCTCTTCAGCTCTGGGGGGTCAGAAATTGCAGTTGCCTGTTTGATCTCTTCTTTGTATTTCACCTACAGAGGAAAAAAAATGAAAATTTTAATAGATCCCACAGTGGAAGAGCCTGTCCCTTTACACACTGTTTTCACAGCAGCTCTATATCAACATTTTTGTTCTTATGCAGGCCAAGATTCCCATTGGTCTGACACAGTAAGCATAAAATGTTTAAAAGAAATACTTTGCTGCTCAAATCTAACCGCAAATTCCACCAATAAAAGTAACACAAAGAAACAAGCTTTAAAGAAAACACTAGAACAAAGTCATGACGGAAGGACTGGCATGAAGGTGTTGCTTAGGTCTGGGAAGTCCTGAGACCCACATTCTGACTCCGGGAAGTCCACTGTGACAGACAGACCTCCCGTGGATATCACACGGATAAACCGTGTTGAGCATTTTTCCCCTACATTTGGGAGCATTTCTTCTACTATTTTAAAGTCTTTTTAAATTATCCATTTTGTAAGGCTGTTGCTTATATTAGTAAAAGTCCCATAAAAGTCACAAAAAAAAAATGAAAAAAAAAAAACTATTTGGGTGCACTTTGAAAGGCATTTCTTATTTCCAGGAGGCCTGGAATCAAATTTCAGCTCCACTCTGACCTGCCTTGCACCTCTGGCATGTCCTTTGAATCCCAGGACTGAGTTTTTTCCACATTTACCAATCAGAGGAATAAATGAACAGTGCCTGACTTGTGGATACAGAAAAGCACAGTCCAGTATAGAGGAGAGGTAATTTATAATTTTCAACTATTTTTGCTTTATTATCCATAGATTACTGAATTATTAACGTGATCATTTTGTACGTAAGGCTCCTTGGATTAAAACTATGCCTCCGAATACTAATCCAGCCAGTTCACCTCCTGCCCTATTTCAACAGATGCTAATTTTTCCACCTCCAATTGACAGCAGATCCCATTGCTTTTCACACCTTCACTGGATGCATTGTTAACGATTCACTAAACTCTGAGGTCTAAGAGGAAAGAGCAGGTCTTATCCATCTCTATATTCCTGTGACCAGGGCATTGCCCAGAATATGTGGGTGTTTAATATAAACATTTCTTGAATTCACAAATATGACTAGATGATAGCAACCCGGTTCCCAATGTCCTAGACTCACAACTATTGGCTTGTGAACCTGAAAAAGAGCAGACACATAGAGACAGAATGGAAAAATCTGTGCAGAGCATTTCTTTAAAATAATAATAAAAAAAACATGTAATGTTTGATCAACAGAAAAGACGACAGAAACAACTTGCCGCGCTCAGCTGCTCCTGGTTCTTCTTCACCCTCTCCATCTCCGGGGTCATGCTTACTGGAGTGGCTTTGTAGCTTTGCTCTTTATACTGAAGCTGCAAGACAAGATACAAGACACTGTGGGAAAACGGGAAGCCATGTGTACGCATACCTCAACACAGACATAAGAAAAGCCTCGTGGCTACAAAACACTCATTATAAAATCTTCCTTAGGATTTTATAGTGACATAGTGCTGTTCGTAGATTTCATCTTCTCAGTAATGTCAATCTCTTGAGCTCTTCCTCATTAAAGGTTGTTAATCACAGCTTACATATCATTTGCTGAATTATATCATGTACTGGTGACCTTTCTGAGTTTGATCTTATCAGTTATTCTTGCCATGAGTTTATTTCTTCTTGGCATTAAAGCAATGTTTCTCAAATGATGATTTTGCATTTTAACATCCTAATTCTGTGACAACATACAATGAAAGTTGACTTATCAATGGAAAAGACTGTCACACTAATCCTCCATCTGCCCTTTATACACTGCCCCTGAATCCTCAAAGTCCCCTTCTCTGGGAAGGTCCAACATCGGGAATAGAAGGTCTGCCCTTGACTCAGCATCATGAAAATATTTCTGAGTACTGCACAAAGGTGTCCTTTCTGAGCTGGTGGGGCGGGGGGCGGTCAGACCCCAGTGTTTGTAGTTAGTGTGTTCCCAACACTCCAGGAAGCGAACCAACTTCAAAGACACAGAGAATGGATTGACTGGCAAATCCATTTTTTAAAGGGGTAAGTAGAACTAGAGGCATAAATCCCGTTGTGTGGAACTCCACAGGGACAGACTTAATAGTGATTTTCCAAGAGTTAAAATTAGCATTGGAGAATTTCCACTATCCAGAAATCACAGGACCTATGCAGACCTGCAGAGAACATGAACTTGAAATTATAGCCCCAGTGGCGAACATCAAAGTGAAGAGTTTGATGAGCCTGGAAAGTAAATGGAAGAAAAGTGGAGCTCCTTCCCATGTGTCCTCTTTCCCCATATGCTACTCTCTTTCAGCCATGGAATGAAGCTTGAGATTTTAGGCAGATTCTTGATGACTGTTAAAGTAAAGTGGTAGTTTACTCTGTATTGATGGCAACATACAATGAAAGTTGACTCTCGGCTCAGAGAAGAAAAATATGCTGAGCAGCACCACTGATGGAGCCCCATCCATTGCAGCCCAATCTTCAGTGTGTGTAAATTTGCAGAACAAATGTGATATAAAGAATCCTCATGTACTGCTTGTATTCACCCACTCACAGACATGTAGTGTGCTTCACAGGCAATTTCTCATTGAAAATTGGAATCCTTGTGAGGAAATGTAGGCTTATAAACATTATATATCAGTAAGGGCTGGAATTGGAACCAGCCCAGCTGTCCAGGTCATCATTCTTAACTATGGCTGCAGTGTTAAACAAATTTCTGCTATTTGAGTGTCACTTTCCTATAGCCACACCAGAAACAGGCCACATTATTACTAATAGTGTGACCTTCTCATTCCATGAACATGAACTCAGTATTGTTTGCAGATACAGTGATTTTAAGGGATTATTAAATTTCTACCATAAATTGGCAACTACCTAGCCTTCCTTTTAGAAGAGCCAAATAACATAATTGCTAAGTCAAAGACTCCTCACTAGTGGCCCACTTCAGATATTAAATGCATTATGCTGTATGAGGCACACTTTGGGGATGTTTTGGAGCTTCAAAGCATTTCTTTATGATCAATATCACAACTTCCCTTGACACCAGCACCTTCTGCCACTATTTACTCCAAGTAAACATCACACTCAATCTTCTTGAACAGGCCTTGAGTACCAAGTCTAATTCCTTATTTATGAAGCAGGCAGACACCGAGAAAGATAGCCGGGGGAGAGAGAGTAAGGGAGTGCTATGGTTCATTCCTCAAGATGTCCCACAAGGCTGAGGTTGGGGATGGCTGAAGCTAGGAATCAGAAATTCAACCCAGCTCTCCTGCGTGGATGGCAGAATCCCAACCACTGAGCCATGACTACTGCGTCCTAGGGTCCGTACAAGCAAGAAGCTGGAATTAGAAGCCAGGCCTGGCTACTATCAAACCCAAGTCCTTAAAAATGGGATGCAGGTATCTTAAACACTCACCCCAGGATCCTGAACAGGCTTGATTTAAACATCCAGAAATGCTTTAGCTCACAAAGTCTAACCCAGACCTTTATTCACTATTCAAGATCTAATGTCATCTGTCTTTAAGGCCGTTCCTCTCTCCTCTAAAGAAAACCTTCCTTCTCTGGGTTCCTATCAAGATTTATTACCACTTATAATGAATGAGATATTCCATGTTACATATTCAAAAAGCATAGCAAACACTCAATACTTAATTATTATGATAGAGCTTAATAAAATATCAAGTATTTACTCCAATCTTTGTACCTTTTAGGTCTCAAAACCTTACAGTGTATCTCCCTTAACTTTGTATTCTCTCAAAAACAAAAATAGAGCAGATATTCAGTCATATATTTCTTTTATAAGCAAATGTACACAAAGCTTTGGCTATGTGTAGCAGAGCACATCCATGTGCAAGGATCTGATCCTCTTGCAATGGTATTTATGCAATGGGACTTAAGCTAAACAGGTGTCATCCCTTTGTTATATATTTTATGTAACAGAATATAAAAAATACTCAAGGAAATAAAATCACATTGCTGATGTTCTTCTGGTTTTCTTTAACTCTCTTCAGTTCCGGAGGATCAGAAATTGCTGTTGCCTGCTTAATCTCTTCTTTGTATTTCACCTGCACAATTTATAAGAACAGTGTATTAACTTTATTCTACATAAAAGCTTAAAAATAGCTAATGAGTCTACATTTGTTACTACTGCATAACTGAATTGCTAAAATTCTCACATTGCTTTTTCTTCATCAGTAACACAATTTTTAAGATTTTAACTGATGCTATCAGGATTGCCTTATCCTAAAGCATAAATAAATTCACGTCTATCCACCTGCCCATCACAAGAGGTGTTCCTTAATTGATATAAGCAAAGGTTACCAAGAGAAGAAATTTTATCATTATGCAGAAACACAAGAAACAGTAAATCTTTTTAATATAATGGTTTGCTATGTTCTATCTGAACATAGCATTTTCCATCGATTGATGTTAATTAAAATTTAACATGTGTTTAAAAGCAACAGACAGATTGAGTTAGCGAGAGTCTTGGGAGCAACGCTTTTCTAAAGATGAGTTCACAAATTATTCAGAATGAGGGGGAAAATGCAGCGGTAACAGTCAAAGAAGAGAATAAAGGGGATGGATGGAAATGTACTGTAAGCACAAACTGCTGGTAAAAAAGCCAGGGCCAGAAAGTCAGGAAGTGCCTCCCGCCCACACAACCCTGGCACCCCCGTCATGCCAACGCTCCCATTCCAGATTCATCCAGAGAAGGATCCCCACACAGGCTCTAACAGCAGCACACGTCTTGACTAAGGACAAGGAGCAGCTCTTCATGCTTATGCAAAAGTGATGCCATCATTTCAGGTGGATTTTGATACATCTAGATTTATAGAAAGTTGGACTTGAGAAAAAGGGCACATAGAGCAGAACAGACACAAGAGGACTGTGTTGAAATGCAGCCAAGAATTAAACCAAAATCATCAACTGGCTAATGTTTAAAATGATCTTTTAAACTATTAGACATCTTTATGAGGGACATTGCAATGTCTCATTTCAAAGCCCAAATCATGCTGTCATCAAGAAAGTAGCTTGGGATCCCAGCTACCATTTCTCTCCTGGTATCTGTAGATTTAGGATGAATCACAATGCCAATATCAGTCCAGGACCCAAATGGTTAAACTCAAAGTACACTGAGAAAGGCTATTTCTAAATAAAATTCAAAACCAGCCCCTAACACAGAGAGCTAATAGCTAAAAGGCCTGGACTCTGGAGGAGGTGGGAAATGTCGAGATGTTTAAATGTTAGAAAATCATATCTTGGTTTGACAGATCTTGGCTAATCTTGAAAGGGCAAGTTTCCATTTGAATACTAAGCAGGAGTTTACGGTGCGGCCTCACAGAGGCACAGGGACTACGCATTTGTTGTTTGCTAGAAGGGGCTGGGTGATGCTGAAAGGAGAAATGATGGACTGTGCCACTTTGTGCCATTTTCCTCGGGTGAAAGGCAAAACATGATTAGAAAGGAACAGTTTTGTTTTCCATAGCACTCTAAACTAATCAAGGCGGTGCGCTCATTTCACTGTGGGCTATAGACTCGCACACCACAGAACATTCATAACGTTCTATCACAGCACATTGATGGGTACATTTCACATATTACCACCTGAAAGTGAAGAGCGCAAACACGCTGTCTTTCTCTCCCAAACTCATTTCTCCAGCGGACCCAAGTGTGCCCGCTGCAGGCTCTGAGCACAGCCTGTTCTTCCACCCCTCCCATTCTCCTGCCTCGGGGTCCTCTGCCAGAGCACTCCGCAGGAGAGGGCTTCGTCCATGGGCGCTGCAGACTTTATTGCCCTGTTCTGCTGCAGACTTCTAATTTTGTTTCTAAGGGCGTTTTACTACCGCATCACCTTGCCTTTGCTACTTTCTCCCCAGAAACATTAGCGTCTATCCTCAGAACGCCGTGTAACACCCAGAGTTAGATGTTACCCGCAGCTGCATCTCACTAGTTCTTTGATTGCTCCTAGATTAGTGTTGGGAGGTTGTCTCCAGGGGAGGTAAAGAAAAAATTCAGGGAAACAAACAAAGGCTTAAGGAAACAATCTCTTCTTTACAAAAAGAATATACACTTCTTTACAAATAGAAGTTACATGCTAAATATACATGGAAGAACACCTCTACCGGTAAGGATAGTAAGTATTCATTATAAACATCAACCACCAAACAGGGAAAAAAAATTTCGCCCCCCACCCATGACATTAAGCCTCTCCTCTACTATTTCCCTAACTGGAGGACAGTATTTTCCCATTGAAACAAGGTGTCTTTGCTGGAGGACGTGGAAGGGAACCAGGGCTGGCACACAACGCAAGGCAGAAATGAGTCTGAGACAAAGTGCAGAAACTTGACAGCCATAGGGTGAAAGTAAACTGATATGATTTTCTTTGTAAAATTCAGTTTGTTACTTTAAAGTGTACTGTATATGGGCAAAATGGGCATTTTCCCACTCAACCGTTGCTTATATTACAGCCGTGGCCTGTATCCCCTGCAAAATTGGGGTCTTTGCTTTTTGCTTGTTGAACTTCTTACTTGATGGAATATTAAGCTGTACATTTAAATTTAAATGTACTGTATTGTAATTTAATATATGTTGACTCACAAACTAAAATGAAAGAAAGGCAGAAGAATAAGAAGGTGGCTGGAAGGGGGAGAGTGACATGTTCCTAGAATTGTATCTAGTTAAGTCACATTGAATCTGTTAAAAAAAATTAGCTAAAAATCAAAATTAGAAATGTTTTCAATTAAAAATTAAATAAAATTGACAGCTTCACTTAAGTCACCAAATAAATGCTTGGAACTTATGTACTCATCCTTTTAGGTAAAGATTTCTTTCCTCCAAATGTTGGAGAAGTACTAAATTATATTCTTTCTCTGAAAAAATTGATACAGTTAAAATTCTGTGCAACACTACAGTTTTCATTCTGAAAGTGAGACTTTGATATCGAATGACACCAATCAAATGTAAAAAGAAAGAAAAACACAGTCGATTAAAAAAGTAACTAAAAACACTTATCAAGTGTGCACTCACTTTTACAAAGAAAAATTAATGCAACGGAGAACTTACTGAGCTAATATTCTGCTGGTTTTTCTTCACTCGCTCAATCTCTGGAGTGTCTGTTACTGCTGTGCCAGCTCCTATTTCTTTTTTATAAAACACCTTTATAATAAGACAAGGAGAAGAGTAAGCTTAGTAGAATTCAGGTCTTAGGTCTGATTCTCACAAAAGAACTAATTTCTTAGGTCTTATGGTGACATGAACACAGCTGCTAACTTACTAGAGGCAATATTATTTGAGTCATTATGACAAAAACATCCAGCCTTGGTCCCATATCCTATGGTCACACAAGTAACTCTCTCACACTTAGTCTAGAGGGCGATAGGCATCTGACCTGGCTGCACACTATCTACTTTAAGAATATAAATCGGTGAAGCAACAGTTCGCTTCTTCAAACACGTACAAGAAAAATCAAAACTTATTGCCAAAGCTCACTAAACAGTTTTCATTTAATTCAGAAGGAGAATTGGATATTAACAGACTACTTTTCTCCTAATACCAAGATACACGTGCACTTTTCAGACAATATCAGCTCTATCATCAACATCATTCCATGCATCCTCCTCCTCCTCCACTAACTTCCTACATGTCTTTTTGTGTCTAAAGATATCTGCCCTTTCCAAACACAAAGGGCTCTGCAGAAAGAGAGTGCTCACAACACATGCACACGAGGAAAGAACTGCTTCACCCCTTGACATGTGGGTGCTGGCACGAGTGCCACAGTATGGCATGAGAGATGCTTTCCTCTACAAGACAGAAATCTGGACTACGGTGGACTCAGGAGACCTGGGCAAAAACAGCCTCTCCCCTGGTCCCTCCAGTGAAATTTTTCTCTTTGCGCAGGATGGCCAGACCCCAGAGGCACCCTACCAGCACACCCTCAGAGCTGGAATTTTCAATTGAATTAAGATGTCAGAAATCCTGAAACTTAACACAATTCACATTTGACTGACATATTTAACTACTAAATGACTCAGATAAGTTTCCAATACAAAACTGGCTGTGTAACCAATTTGTCTCATTTTAGAAGAGAATTCAAATTTATGCATCCATTACACCTAGGCCAAATCTCTTAATTAATGGTACTGAGGCAATTTTGAGTCCTCAAAATAAAATATAAACACCTGAGGTTTAGCTTTGAACTAGTGATTTTTAGATATATTATCAATGCAAGTAACCAATGATTATCTGATAGAAATAAATTGCTTCATATGACTACTGTTATCTCCAGAGAAAAATCTGTACAGAAAATAGATTTTGTTTCTGAGTTCAAGTTTTATGTTTGGCCTAGTTGACCACATCCCACTTGGTAGATCCTGAGTTCAATTTCCTCCTTTAACTTCCTGCTGGTGCAGACGACAAGAGACAGGAGTACAGCTCAAGTCATTGGGTCCATGACACCCACATAGGAGATCTGGGGTGCACTACTAGCTCCCTGCCACAGCCTCAGCTTTGGCCCAGTCCCAACCATGGGGAACATTTGGAGTGCTCTCTCTCTCTGAGGAGCTGGTCCTGTTTGTCTATCATTATTGCCCTCTCTGTGCCTCTCAAATAAACAACTTAAAAAAAAAAAAAGATTCATTTCCCCAGTTCAATTACTAAATTCAGTGTAACTCTCACTTGAAAAAAAGAGGAAAATGTGAATCTGTAATTATAAACCAATCATGATAAATTGTAACTCGCAGAAACATTTCATATTTATTTTGAAGAAATAAAAATTTTAAAAATGTCAACCAAAAATTCAAGTAATACAATTGAAAATCAGACACTGACCATTAAAGACTGTTGTTAATACAACATAAATTTCCAAAATGGTCATTTAAAAAAAATATATAGTTTGAGTAACCTAAATCTAAAAGTATTAAATTCAAATGTTCCAAAACATGAAACTTTTTGAGCAGTAACATGATACCCAACTGGAAAATTTCACACCTTGACACAGAATTCATCCAATGAGTCTCAGACAGAAGGCAGGAACACTAAAAATATTACATAAAATTATTTTTTGAAACTCACTGTACTAATGTCTTCTTGAGTTGTCTTAATTTACTGCATTTCAGGAGTGCCTACTGCAGTGAAATAGTTAGAGGATATTTTCTCTGCTTCTTTGCTATACTCTGTCTAAAAGGCCACAAATATTATGGATCTGAAATTCTGTGTGTATTATAAAAAAGAATCAGACAGAAAAATATTTCATATTGTCCAAATCTACCATACTGCATAGATCTAAATAAAGAGAAAATATTTAATGTAGTTTTAAATTCATCAAACAAAAATTGTGAGGTAATAATGTGAAGAGTTCCCATCTACTTCCTCAAACTATTTCCCCTATTAATTATCTCCTACTAGTATCTTTGTTACAATAAATGGCCCACAACCAGGTCCCTCTTTTTTATTAATCAAAAACCTTCTCCCTCTCCAAGTCTTCAAAAATTAAGACTAAAAGCTTTTTTGTTTGTTTTTGTTTTTTAATTTTATCTACCCTACATAAGACAAAATATGCAGTGTTTTCTTTCTGTTCTGGCTTCTTTCATTCAACATTATAGCCTCTAGATCCATTTTTGCATCAAATCACAGGACTTCAAACTTTCATATACAGCTGAATAATATTCTATCACGCATATACATAAACATACATGTCACATACATATACATGTGTATATATATATTGCCATTCATGTGATGACAGACGCCTGGGCTGAATCCACATTTTAGCTATTGTGAATAGTACTGACATAAACATGGCAGAACAGATATTCTTTTGGTAACAATTAATTCATGTCTTTTGGATACATAACCAATAGCGGGATAGCTAGATCATACAGAACTCCATTTTCAGGTTCATTTTGTTCGCTTGTTTTGTGTTTACTATTTTATTGCATTTGGATTCATTATTGTCATCTATATTTTATAGCAAAGATATTATGAATTGATCAAAACTGATGTTTATAATTAACTTCCAAAATATGTTCTTTGGCAGCTACTATTTCTCTTAATCCAATTTTTGAAGAGGATATGTGACAGGAATACTTAGCAAAGTAAAAAAACTTCTTTCTGTCCTTAATTTTTATTAAGATTAATTTTTATATAATACCCAGGACAGTTTTCACAACTGTTATTTTATAGAGACAGGGTTATTTTAATTGTCATCATATTCACAAAATGAACAGCTAAAAAATAAATACTTGAAAAAGACTTTTTTTTCTGGAGCATGAGTACAGAACATTCAAGTCAAAAAACTGTTCAACATGTGGTCAAAATATTGCCAATCTCGACATAAGGAACACCCCAAACAGGAGCAACTCTGTAACTTCTGAGCACCCACTTACTTGGATGTGCAACCACTTTCTTTATAGTTAGTGAGGTTAATCAAATTCAGCCCATAGTTTCTTAACAACAAAGTTAGTAACGTCAAATGTGACATCACGAAAAAGATGCAAATTGCAAAAACACATCCAACATCTGGTGAGGAGACCATTAGAATACATTTTTTCTGAGCATCCTCACTCTACCAACCTGGCTATAGATTTCAGAGGCCCTCTTGGCTCGAAGTATATCTGGGATATCCACGCTCACCTGCATGCCTTTCCCCTTAATTTCATTTTCTAAGTCCTTCTTATAATGTTTCTGAAACAAGAGAAAATAATCTCAGAGGTCCGCCTAACTTTGACAGCAACTACTATCTAGTGCCTGACCAGCGATGCCACACAGGTAAATAGCAGCAGTTCCTCGCTCTGGACAAGCCCCCAAGGTGCTCCTCGTGAACTCTGTGCCCTGCTGCCTCCTTACCTCACTGACCATCTCAGATGCTCTCTTCGCCCTCTGGACATCAAGGGTGTCAGCACTGACCTGCATTCCTCTCCCTTTGATTTCAGTCTCCAGATCTCTTTTATACTCTTTCTAAAGAAAACAAAACATGCAGTGAGTGTTATAAAACTTTAATGAAAAGTGCTATATAGCATTTTGATATCAAGACTCTATCATTTGCTATCTGGTTGTGTTTTTATGTCTTTAGAACAAAAGCTTTTACTTGTGGTAGAACATGACTTGTAATGATTTTTTCAGAAGTTAACAGGAAGTACTTTTCTATTATCTGCATTGAGAAAGAAAACAGCCCAGTTAGTGGAAATTCTTACACTTCCATTTGATAAACTACCGGTTATTACTTCAATCTATTGACAAATATCAATAAAACATAGTTGTGAAACTCTTGGGTTTTGTCGTGTGATCAATCATTGCTGGAGGACTCACTGTGTCATTTCCTTTTCATGGCCTCCTTGATTTGAGTCAAGAGGCACCTCACTGCTCCCTGTCTAAGCCATTCAGCTTAGGTGAGCTTGGCTCAAGTAAATGTTTATAACCCATCCCTAGCCCTGTCTGACTGGTTCAGGGATGGCTGAATTTCTTTTCCCCAGAAGGTATATGAAGAGACTTCCTCTTTCCCTCTGTACATGAATGAAGGATGAGCTCAGAAGCTGCTGAAAGCCTCTTTGAAAACCAGAGAAGAAAGCCTGCCTGAGAACTGAAAATAAATCAATTACAAGGATGCCCGGCTTTGTGAGCAGTCCATCTGAGAACAATGCTGTGAGTGCATTCTGTAACTGAACACTCACACAATACACTGACAGACACACCTGGATGGAATAGCCTCCTGCACATCAATGCTGTATGGGGTCTCACCCAGTGCTTCCACAGCCGCAGTGAATAAATCAACATGAGATTAAATCAAGAACAAATGAAAATGGTACAATCCAGATGCTCTAAACTCAGAAAAACTATCAGCAAAGATCTCAACATCAAAGAGATGCTCCATCTTTCCTTATATTCTTCTTACAACCCCATCTGTTTTTATCGACTTAGATTCTCCATTTTCCTGAATAAAGACCCAAGTAATAATGTTTAACAGACAGAATAACAATATTACATCACTACAGTGTCAGAAAAAAAACTGCTTTTACTAAAACCTGTCTAAACCAATATGAACTGTCAGATTGGGGTACTAGTTGTGCCAGCTGTTTGCTATGGTAACACAACAAAATACCCCAAAACTTAGAGAAGATTTCAATTCAACAAGCTGAAAGCAGCCACATTCCTCTGAGCCTGAGTCACCTTCAGTAACATTCACTGGTTAAGGAAAGTGCCACAGTCAAAGCCCACTGATACAGAAAGGCAGGGCAACTTGGAGTTATTAGTGTCACAACATACTAAGTGGGCTTTACTTGAAAAATGAACTTCTAATATTAAAAACAAACTGACAAACCCACAATCCCAAGAGGGAGATCAGAAAGAAGCTCCTGACTCCTGCCTTCAGCCTGACCCAGCCCTGGCCATTAGAGCCTTTTAGGTGAGTGAACCAGTGGATCTCAGAGGTCTTTTTTTGTAATGCTGCCTTTCAAGTAAATATATAAGCTTTCAAAAAAAAAAAAGAAGTAAACTGACAGAATCCCAAACTTTGGTGAAAAACAAGTTGAGAGTCTGTCAGGTTAGCAAAATGGGACATGATGTGATGACAATTACATGCAAATGAGGTATCTGGATTACAAAGATAAACAGCCTCATCAAAATTGGTTTGTACTGCATGTGACCACGGTACAGCCAAGTCTTTAGCCTATTTTTTTTTTAGGTTCTCAATAAATAAATAGGCTCTATTTTCCTGCTAATTGGTCTCAGAGAATACTGAAAAATCTAAATCAGTATAATATCAGATACATACATTTATTATCATGCCAAGGAAAAACCTGAGTATTAAAACACAGCAACATTCCATAAGAGAGGTATGTCTAGATGTGAGCTCTGAGAGGGTGAAATTCAAAATATCTGTTCTGCTTACACTTTTTTCTCTAGAGATGCTTTAATTAGCTTCAACTCTCATTCTTTTACATTTTTAATTTTTTTTCCAATTTTTTTAAAATTATGTTGACAAGGAAGGGAGGGAATAAAGAGAAAGTAGAGATTTTCACCTGCTTATTCACTTCTCAAATGCACACAACAGCTGTTAGGCTGAGGCCAATAACTCCATCATTGCTGCCTGCCACAGACTGCATGGGAGTCAGGAGCAGAAACCAAGCAACAAATCTTCCAATCCAAGCATATCAAAATGGGACACAGGCGTCTAAAGTGTTAAACCAAATATCCACCCAAAGTATGTTTTTTTAAATGTTCCTGAACCTTGAATTCCCAAGCCCCATGCACCAAGGTAATTAAAACCAATATTGCATGCAAAGCCTTCACCAACAAAGGAACAATTTCAGAGAATCTGAGGGGGGAGCATGCTTGACAGGAGCTCATATGTGGGATGGCCGCATCCCATATCAGAGATTCTGCTTCAAGTTCTGCCTCTGCTGCTTCCACTGCAGCTTCTGACTAAGGGGCACCCTGGAAGACAGCCTACAATGGCTCAAGAACTGGAGTCCATGCAGACACACGGGGCGCCTGGGCCGATTTCTAGGCTGCTGGATTTGGCCAAGTTCAGCTCTGGATGAACTTGGGGGTACTTGGGAAATGAACCAAGAGATCAGAGATCTCTGTCTCTGCTTTTTAAACAAAATGAAAATGAATACTTTTTAAAAAGTAGAGTTTTAGGAACCAGCACTGGGGCTTAATGGGGTAAGGCAGTCACCTGCATTTCATATGGCTCCCTGGCAATGGTTTCAGAAAAGCAGCAGAAGATTGCCCAAGCCCCTCCCTCCATGTGAAAGACCTAGATAAAGCTCCTGGCTTTGGCCTGGCCCAGCTATGGCCATTGTGTCCATTTGGGGAGTGAACAGTAGGTGAAAGATCTCCTTCTCTCTGTAATTCTGCCTTTCACATAAATAAGTCTTTTTTTTTTTTTTTAAGTAGTGATTTAACAGTTTCAGGATGGTAAATCACTTGAAATCCCAGGGAATCTGTTTATTCTAAGGAAGAGCTGATCAAGCACAGAGATTCAGGGACACATTAGAGCAACATAGAGAACCAAAACCTTGAGCAGGCAGAGACTGGGGCTAGAACGTAAGAGGGGAAAAGGGTACCAGACTGGGGTCAATCACAGCAGTGCCGCTCCACACCAGATCAATAGTGTGACTTGTCCTGGGCATGGCAGAAGACCACTAGGGACTTCTAAATGAGGACAGCAATAATCTCATTGAATTCTTCAAAGATTATTCTGGCTACTGGATAGAGAATATACAGTTGTCCTTCTCTACCCACAGGGTTTTTGTCCCAGGGCTTCCTACAGATACCAAAACCCAAGGATACTCCAGTTCCTCATATCAAATGGTACAGCATTTCCACACAAATTAATATAACCTATACACATTCTTCTAAATGCTATAAATCTTCTCTAGATTACTTGTAACATCTGTTACACTGTAATGCTGTATAAATACCTATTATAACACATTGTTTAGGGAATTATGACAAGGATTAAAAGGCTCTACATGTGTAGGACAGGCACAATTCTCCAAATATTTGACATTCACATTTAGCCTATTCCATGAATACAAAGGGTTAGCTGGATATTAAAGAGGGTAATGATGGAAGGAGAATTCTCGTTAAGAAAAATACTTCAGTGACTCCACTGGTAAAGATGGAACTCAAACTGGGAAATATTAAAGCAAAGCTTAACATAAAAAGTGTTGCATTATAAAATAAGATGTGTAGAAATGTGTTTGTGTGTTTTGGGAGGATTATCAAAATTTCTTTCTGTGTTTCCTTTGTTGTAAAGAAAATGAGAAAAAAAACAAAAGTCATCAATTTTCAAACATAATGGTTTTAAATGGCTTTGATTCCAAACTGTGAAAAATCGCCACAAAGCTTTGAGAAATACCCTGAAGTCAATATAGTTGGTGAAATACAGCTTGCACCCCAACCCTACTCACCTCACTTGCTATTTCAACAGCTCTCTTGGCACGCTGGATTTCCAGGGTGTCAGTGCCAATTTGCATTCCCTTTCCTTTAATTTTTGACTCCAGGTCTTTCTTGTATTCTTTCTGTAAAAGGCAGCATTTTTTAATGTTCAAACACAGGCAGAAACATGTATGTATAGTTACTAACACCCTGAAAACTGCTAAACGTAGTAAGAATGGGGAGTGGGGTGTAGACAGAGGACACACAGCTTTCTTTCTACTACAGATGGCTACCAAGAAATAAATTTTCTAAACTGCTTCTAGTGGTCATTACTAATCTCTCACTGAGGAGGGTATATAAAGCTCTGAAGACTTTTAGTATCCATAAAGGAATTTCCAGGTAAGAATCTTCACTGACAAGCTGCCTTGAGAGAGGAGAGGAAAACAGGCATAAGAGAGCAGATACAGAAGGCAGCAAAACTGAGGCCACAGGCAACAATGTGTGACACTGGGAATGTCCCTTAATATGTCTGGTACGTGCATCACAAGATGGGAATCACAGCAGTTCCACGCAGGATCCATCTACTATGAAGGCCAAAGAGCCAGCAAATAGAGCCCAACACAAAGAGGGGTAACAGTGACTAAGAACTGACAAGGACTTGTTTAGGACTGCATCTGCCACCTCCTTGTCCCTCGAGCCATACATCTGGATCTGCCACTGAAATTTTTTTTTTCATTTTTTTCCAAGTATTGTAGGTAACTGATTACAAGATTTGACCTCAGAATGTAGAACTGGGCACAACTTGCAAATATATAACACAGAAAAGCCATGTGATGACAGCATGAGCCAAAGACCAAAGACTGCCCAGTAAACTGTGTGACTCAAGATCAGCACCCATTCCATGCTCTTATTTCAGAGAATTCCCGCTGAACAACCTCAATCCAGACACTTTGGGACACAGAATCCCAGCATCTCTATACTACTTGCACATATTGTTAATTCACCTAAAATGTTTTTTTTTTTTCTGAAAATGTATTTATTCATTTGAAAGACCCAATGACAGACACGGAGAGAAATCTTCCACCTGCTGGTTCACTCCCCAAATGGCTGCAACTTCAGGGTTGGACCAGGCCAAAATCAGAAACTCCATCAGAGCCTCCCACACAGGTGGCAGGGCCTCCTCTGCTGAATTCTAAGGTGTATCAGCAGGGAGCTGAACCTGAAGCAGAGCAGAGCACTCTGATACAGGAGCCCTGCAGTGTACTGCACTGGCACTTTTTTAAGTTTGCTTTAATTGAAAAGCACAATTATAGTAAATATTAATATGAATGTTTTATTACATAAGTTTTTAGAATGATTTATGCCAAAGACACTGTTAAATGACTATTAAATGGGATATATATATCATCTCACAGCATCTACAACAAAACTGGTAAATTCACATCCTTTCACTACAATAGCACCTGAGTAAAATGACATTAGGCTCTGACTGTAGAAATGTTGGAAGCGGTGATGAAATCAACAGATCATCAATCAGGACCAATCAGGCATTACACTCCTCAACGTCTCCCTTCCCCCCCAGAAACAAAGTGGGTCAGGTAGAAACCCAGAATAGAAGTTGATCCTAGGAAATTCAATCCTGGCAGCTTACTGGCTCACTTCCCATTGGAATGACTGCCCACAGGCACGGCATCTGGGTAATGAAGTCATTATAAGGAGACATTCTTTCAAAAGTGAGGTCAGGAGTAGACACAACAGAAGCAAGAGTCAAAGGGAACAAACAACACCCGAACTTTAACCTGAGGCAAGCTCCATCTCTTGACTTCTCTACTCCACAAGTTAAAGACACGTCCTCGATTGCTGCCCTCAGCCTGGGTGGAGCTGCTTTCACCTGCAGCCTGACTAACAAGGCAGTTGTCACCACCACCACCGATATACCCATCACCACCAATACCACCACCACCACATCACCATCCCACCACACCTCCATGCCCTCACTATTCACCCACCCCTTACTACCATCACCACCCCCCACCACCACTGTTGAATTTTACATATAGCCACAAAGCTTTAAGCTTTTTCAGTGCCAAATTCAGAGATTCTCCTCAAAGCACAGTGTCATTATGTGACACCAACATAGGGACATTACTATGGGACAAAGGACAGAAACACTTGAGAGACATTCCAGCCCTTCCTATGTAAAGTACACACAAAGTGGGCAGTGGGCACTACCATTTGATAACATGGCTTCACAGGGCTTGTTCACCTGCGAAGCAAAGGACAGAAGAGTCAGCCAGGTTACAAGCAGAAGAACTTGTGAACTTGATAACTGCCGTTACTGACACAGACCTTGGTAACACACCTGCCTAATCTTTGGCCTTTTACTTGCTAAGATCAAGTCAACTATCAAAAAGCTATTTCATCTTATATAGTTTTTCTCTAAAGTGGGGAAAGGGCCATTTTTTTTTTCTCAAGCCACAAAGAAAGGAGATTGTGAGCATCAATTTTTTTTTTAAAAAAAAAGCTCGTTGTCTAGGATTACTAAGACATAACTACTGATAGTTCTCCACACATGTCTATAATCTTTGAGAAATATGTTTAGGAAAATCAGTTAAACGGTTGTGCAGTTATTAAATATACTCACCTCACTGGCTATTTCAGATGCTCGCTTTGCTCTCTGAATATCAAGAACTTCTGAACTCAGATCCATTCCTTTCCCTTTTATCTCATTTTCCAAATCTTTTTTATATTCCTTCTGTTAAAAAA
Organism: Ochotona curzoniae; assembly: GCF_017591425.1. Lineage (NCBI taxonomy): Eukaryota > Metazoa > Chordata > Mammalia > Lagomorpha > Ochotonidae > Ochotona > Ochotona curzoniae. The sequence goes on from NW_024466942.1 coordinate 56,460, forward strand.
AAAGAATACACAGTTCAAAACTTATGAAAAATAACTTTATCCAATGTACTCTTTTACATGCATTCTAGAGATCAGAGGAGGAGGAAATACTACGAGGGAAAAATGAATCAGACAGCTGAGCATCTTTGATTATTTTGTACAGACACTTCATTTTCTCCTCCATCAGGTTCACAGTGGCTTCCAATATTATCTGCTTTTTCCCCTTTCATCCTTTCTCCTAATATGTTTCAGTACCGTAGTGTATTTGTAAAAAGATGCCCTTCCATAAAATTGTGAGAAAGATCTTAAGCATACATGGTTCTTATTATTTGGAGAATGTCTTTGAAAGCTATCTATAAAATATGAAATAGAAAAAGCACACAGTTGAAAAAGAATGGAAAATTACATAATCAAAAGCCTTGATGTAGCCAAAGTTAAAGAGAAGATTTCAATTTTATTCAAAGATTTGTGGAACCATATATTTACCTGTAGACTGATAATATTTAGTTTGAACAATGCTTATTTTAATCTAATTCTAATTTGATCCAAATGTCCTAAAATCAAATGCTTATATATACCTTGTTTTCTCTGCTAGTGAAATGCTTGTGTTTTACTTATCTACATAATGGAAACAATATATATCTTATTCCTATTCATTCGAGCTTCATTTACAACTAACTTTTGAGATGAAAGATAAAATTTCCTTTTTAATGACAGCAAATCAGGTTTCAGTTATTTCCAGGGTTCCAGGGTTCATGTCATGGTATTTTTCCCTTTATCCAGTATAATTAAAGTAACCTGTCCTCACCCGACTAATAGCTTAAAAGACGAAGTAGTGGCCACGAGTCTGGAAACAGCACTGAGTGGATGACCTGGGGGAAAGTCTGGCTCCTTCTCTTATTCGCCTGGGTGACCTTCAGGAAGACCTGAAGAAACTCACCTTTGATATCCAATCTAGCCAAAGAGCAAATAAAAACATGGTCCTGGCAATGTCAAAGGGCGACCGGGGGAAGCAAGTGCAATGAAGCATCGAAGGATATTCTGCACACTCTAAAAGCCACGGAGTAAAGACTGCTCAACCATTTGCAGCTAAATGCTTACACTTAGGGAAATTATAATTACATTTTCATGGACAGTCTTGTTAAAATTACACATCCTGTGATTCATTAAATGTTCTCAATCCTAGTGGTTATGGACTGAATGCTTATGTCCCCTAAAACACGTGTGCTAAACCTGTAACTCCCAAGGTGATCGGATTTGGAGGGGAGTTCTTTGGGAGGTAATTAGGTGTTAATGAAATTGGGAAGGGGCAGGTTCCCTGACGGAATTACTGTATCTGTAGGAAGGGAGAGAAGGAAGCAGAGATCTTGATGTTTTCTTCAGCTTCCGCAGCAAAATGGTGATACCACAAGCCAGGAATCAGCTCTCACCAGGAAACTGACACCTTTATCTTGGATTTCCATTCTCCACAACCATGAAAACTGTCCACTGTTAAAAGGCATTTTGTCCCCGCAGCCTGCAGCAGACCAGTGCAATAATCTCCCGGCCTTTTCTGCCCCAATGCATACATCCTTAATTCACAGGTTTAAGATAAGCCTTACTCACAAGAAAAAGTCAAACAAAAGGTAATGACATGTATTAAAGTTATTTACGGATGTTGTCTATTTTTATTGGAAAAGTAGATTTACAGAGATAAGGAAAGACAGAGAGAAAGACATTCCATCTGCTGGCTCACTCCCCAGATGGCCACAACGGCCAGAGTGGAGCCCATCTGAAGCCAGGAGCCAGGAGCTTCCTCCACGTCTCTCACGTGGTGCAGGGTCCCAAGGTTTTGGGCTGTCCTCTACTGTGTCCCAGGTCATAAGCAGGGAGCAGGATGGGAAAAGGAGCAGCTGGGACAGGAATCAAAACTCACAAAGGATACCTGTGCTTGCAGGTAAAGGAACAGTATAATGAGCTATAATGAGCCACTGTGCTAGCCTCTACTTAAGAATGTTAAAATAAAGCTTCCATTGTCACTTGTATGCAAATGATTAAAAAAAAGATTCTCCTTGGAAATCTAAAAACTGTATATTTTCAAAATAAAAAACAATCATAGTGGAAAGTTGCCAGTTGATTAGCCTTCAACTTCAAAACATTTTACATGCACGAAATGTAAGAGAAACAGTAGCAAAAGAATCCTTACAAGAGTTTATATGCGTATTTTAGCACAACATATACTATAACAGGCAGTCACATTAAGTTTCTAAAACCAGTTAAATGGTGAAGATCAGTTGGCATTTGCTTATTACAGAAAACCCTGCTGCTGTGATTACAGATATACGACAATGCTCTAATCTATTTCACTGATATGAGATACTTTCATCAGGAATATTTTTCTTCAGGTGAAAAAGTCAGGGTTAAATAGAATTTCACATTCCATTTAACATATATATTCAATTTATAATATATATCATAAACCTATATTATATATATAATGAATAGGCATTTCATTTTTATAAAGGAAAATGATTCCTTAATAGAAAAGGAAAAAAATTCTGAAATAACACTTTTAATAGTTTAATAGTTTCAAGCATGTAGCCTAAAAAGAAACTTTCGAGGAGAGGGACCATGAACCCATTTTTAATTGTCAGATTTGCACCACTATTGATTGTCTATATTGCTTACTATGTTGTCAGGTAAACTGCATCACTAAGTTTAGAGGATAAAAATCTGCAAAATATAAGATCAAAAATATTTTTCCAACTGGAATGACAAAAGACTTAGAAGTAAAGCAGTTTATCCAGGTCACACATGTGTGTACCTCATTTCTGATATCAAAACTCATAACAATCCTACAGGGAAACTATAGCTGGAGCTAAGAGATTTTTTTTTTAATAACAACTAAATTTGAAAGAATACAACTTGTTCCACCCATATTCAGAATTTTGAAAGAACAAACTGCTTCTTGGAGTCAAGGTGTCCCCGGCACTGGCGTGCTGCTTTGGTCCAAGTTCCAGCTATTCCTCCTGTGTTCAGTTTCCTGGCTCTATGTGCCCTGGGAGGCAGCAAATGGTGGTGCGTCAGGTGTCTGGGTCCTTGATGCTCATGACAGACCTGGATGGCGTCTCTGACTCCTGGCCCCAGCCTGGCCCAGCCCCAGCAATTATAAGTGATTGGAAAGTGAACTAGTTGAGGGAAATGATCTCTTTATCTTATCTCTCCTCCTTCTCTCTCTCTTTCTTTATGTCTCCTCCCCACTTCAAGTAGATAAAAACAAACTTTTTTTAAAACCTAACCACTTTAAAGCTACAAAACCAATGACTTATTGCATTTCTGAACTACAACAAAAGAAAAAAGTCAGAAAAACTTTTAAGTTTTCCCAAGGAATCTGGATAACTATTTCCCTCTGCTTTAAATGGAAATGCTAACACATACTTTGCTGCTTTTAATTAAAATGCAAAGCATTAAGATCAGAATGAGAAAAAAAAAATAAAAAAGGTCAACATCTCAAACACTCAATTAGTACAGCACTATCAATCATTTCCTGGGTTATTTCTTTGGAGCTATTTAATAGAAAACAGAAAGACCCTACCTCCCTCAGAAGGTTGGTGATGTACTTTGCATGTAAGAATTCTGGAGTCTTGTCTAAATCCAGCGAAGACCTTCCTTTAATCTCCTTCTCAAAATCTTCTCTGTAAACTTTCTGTTAAATAAGACCATATAATTTTAAGCATAGTAAATACTAGTGACGTTGAAAAGAAAGAACAATAGTCCCAAAAACAAAACTGATGCGTTCTCATAGAATTCTACCACTGCAGATTTTTCTTACCAACAGGAAAATAGCTCCACTTTATTCTGCAATTCAGAATTCTATCAGACAAAAGCAGAATCCTGCTTCCTTCAAAATTCATTCTGATGAGGCTGCTTAAGAACCTTCCTAGTGTGTGATTCCTAACAGTACATTTAGGAAGGGAACCAGCTGTTGAACATGGCTCTTTGATTGGATCACCTAACAAGTTCACGCAACAAGGAGTGCACTGATTCCATGACACGGATGCCCATGTAAACCAAAGTAGCATATGGTCATACACCCGTTATCGTCCTCATTGCCAATCTTTGCTGGATTCGGGGAAGATCATTTCTAAAATTTAATGCAAGTTGATTGCTAAAAGAGAGGTACATAATGATTTTCAGCACTGAGAATGTTCCTACATCTTCTACCTCAGATTACTGAGGGTTAGCTTATTCTGAACCTGGTAAAATATCATTTTTTTTAAGGTAAGAGAAAGGTGGATGCTGAGGGCAATTATGGAAGCTCCAACACCCATACCAGTACCCATCCCTTTGTTACTCTGTGCCAGCCATCCGTTAGGATTCTCTTCAATCTAGTATTTGAGATACAATTTGGAAATCAACAATAGCCCACGTTTTTCAACTCCAAAACTCTAAATAAGGAAATATCCATTCCCATGAAATATTTATGAACAAGGGTCAGATTTTACCAGTCAATGCAATTGTTACCAATGCAATATGAGAGGCGATTTTGAAATGTACCCTGTCATTATTATGGAGAAAAGTAACTGCACAAGTACAGAAGCTCTCCAAACTCTGCGAGAGGGGAAGGAAAGCAGTTGGCTCCTCAGTGAGCAGGACAGACATGCTCCGTGTGGCTATTCCACAAAGAACATGTGAGAGCCATGAGGAAAGGCCACCACGGACATTCTGTCAAGCCAGCAGAAATTAAGATGAATGTTGATACACCAAAAATCAATAAGGAAAAATGTCCTCTTTTCTTATGTGGTATCTACAGAAGTTGAATCTAAGTAGTTTCCAGGTCTACAAAGAGTCTTTGGATAGTGCAATATACATATGTGCATATTTATTCACTCATTTACACTGCTATTTCATTTAAACATCTTTTTTTTTTTCTGAAGAAAATGACAGGTCATTAAGGAAGGTTGGTTATGACTGGAACTGGCCAAGATAAAGCTAGAAAGAAAAAGTACCTTTGGGGTGCTTTTGAGAAGTGTCTGAGAACACTGGCTGGAAGATTGACCCCCACCATTTTAGACCCCCGTATCATTCTTGCATGCCTGCTTCAGTTTCCTTCCTGTGGTTCACTTCCGAAAGCTTGCGCCCTTGAGGTTGAAATTTTGTTCTCTGCCAAACTGCTGTAACCTCGTAACCCTGTTATCCACCAATCCCTTGCAGCCCCTCCCCCTAGTACCCACCTACCACCACATCATCAATCCCCCCGTGGCCCTGCCAGCTCTATCCACCAATCCCTCACGGCCTGAATCCCTGGTACCTGCGCATGGCCCTACCCACCAACCCTCACAGCCCAGTGTTCCCAATCCCTGTGCCCTGGCCATGAAAACATACCCCTGTGCTTCTCCCCTGTTCTCTGCTCTCTGCCTTCTCCCCCTCCTCAAGGATGCTGTCCCGCTGGAATAAAAGCCTCCTGTAGGACTCCCTGCGTCTGGCGTTTTAGATTTGTGGTGATAAAAGCTAACAATGCTGCTTTTTAAAGACAGCTATATTTGTAATCAAAAGACCAAAAAAAAAAGTTTCAAAGCCAGACTTGGAGATTTCTTTTAAAAAATAAAGGGATTAAACCTGTTTCTGGTTTAAAAGAAAATGAGGGAAGTACAACTACAGACCAGAACAGACACTGGCGGCTTTTCCCGAGATCATATACTTAGCTTTACCACTAGGAGTCTCATCAAGACACATGCCCAAACTTATCTCCTTAGGAATAAAATCCATCCTTAAGACAGATGGTTCTGTTTATATCTCCTACATCGGTACTATATGTGAAAGCATTTTCACATCAAATGCCTGAAAAAGATTTTTTTTTTTGAGGCACTTTATTTCTCTTGCTTTTAGAGCATAAATTCAAAGACTTCCTCTTCTTCAATTTTCACCATGAGGAAGCCTTCGAGAAATTACCAAACCTATAGGCCACCCAATAGTCAGCGGCTGCAATTAAAGGGAAAAAGCTGTGCACCGCTTGGGAGAAGTTGAAGGGTCGACTGGAGTAAGAAAGGAAAAACAATCATGAGAAGTGAGGAGCTAAAATCACAAATCATAAATCGCTGTTATTTCTAATTCAGAAACATGGCATCAGACTACATTAGCTATGAGTCTTGAGGTCCAGGATTTGGTGGGGACAGGAAAGTTCAGTAGGGCATAAAGATCACTAAGGAGCTAGAAGACCAGACAGATAAAACGGTCCTCAGCTGGAATGCGTCTGCAACCAAAATCAAAGACAGGAGTGGAGGGTGTGAGTGGGGGCATGAGGAGAGAGAGCAGAGCAGGGCACGGTGAAGCCTGGGAGGTACCCGCCCCGGGCTGTTTTCAGAAAAGTCATTTCTGATCCTGCATTATTTGGTGAAAAAAAAAATAACAACTTCACAGAATTTTAAACTTGCCAAGAATCTGCTGTGAAAGCACCTGCCCACTCTGTAGAACAGAAACTGCTCTCTGGCCTATGAGTCTGTGACAACAACCACATCACTCTCCTAAAATGAGGGAGCAGATCACACAGCTGGCTCTGGCCTACCTGAAAAGCATCTGCAATGGAAGACAACAAATGTAGGAGTAACACGCTTTGCATACTTCTGTCTCCATGCAGAAGAAGGTACCCCATTGTAATTCATCACAATAAAAAGTGTCTGTAGAGCTTCTGAACTTTGGCCAAACTTATCAATTCTGCCAATTCAGTTGAAACAAAGAGCTAAGATAGCCAAAATAATTATCTGACAGCTCTTTTCAGATATTCCCTTATATCATAAGAAGATACGACATGAAAAAGAAATTAAGCAACCCTGACGCGTCAAGGAACCACTCAAGAATTTGAGTGTCTTTTTTCTGATAAAGATGAGTCATAATATTTCAGCAAATAACACAAACGTATGCTCACAAAGTTCCAGGGAGAGATTTTCTCCGGTAATTATCATTTTTCCCTGTTTCAATGTACTTGGCCACTTTGCAAGCCTAGCAGGAAGCTCCAAGGATAGAACAGGCTGATCCTACTATCCACTACTCTGTCTCCCTGAATACTTAGTCATACCCAGAGAATTTGGACATCAGCTGCAGACTGAACTGTGTGTCTCTGGTCTCAGAAAAAAAAAAAAAGAACAGGAACAAAACAGAGAGAAAAGAAAAACCTCACCAGTGAGCAAAATATCTGATGTGAGCATTGTCCTAGGTTGAGCACAAACATAAAAGGAAATTCTCACCTACTAATGGCAGTGAGGGCATTAAATACATCAATTAAATAAGCTAAGAGAGAAAAGGGAATCATTCAGGACTCTGAGCAGATCCTCAAACACTGGCATTTACGGGCATTTCCTATTTTTTTAGGATAATTAATGTCAATTGACACATTATAAAAAACCTACTTTCTGGATTTCATTACTTCAAGGATTCAATCAGATGACATCAATAAAGCAATTAGCACATTACCTACCACAGAGTATTTACTCAATCTAAGTTCCATCCTCCTTGCAAAAAGAAAGGAAGCAAAGGAAAGTTAAAGAACTCAAGAAGGTGACGGAGGCAGCCAGCTCTTCCATTTCCTTTTAGCTTGTAGGCACGGACCCCTCACAGGTCTACACCAACGACACTGGGAAGAGTTGCTGATAGAATCTGCAGTTGAGGAAGGCCTCTGTGGGCTAACATCCCTATTCAACACATGGAGACACTGAGACCCAGGCCAACCTGCTGACTAAACCAGACCCCATATCCACCACACAGGCCCCTGCCTCTGCCAGAACCTTCCTCCTTACCCAGCAACCATCAAACACTGTGACTCACATGACAGGCTCATCTCAAACGGTCAAACACACAACGCACATTAAGAACTGGTCCCCAAGCCATTCCTACCTCACTTTGCATCTTCTGTGCCTCTTTTGAAGCCTGGTAAGATGGTGTCTCAACAAATTCAAGCATTGATTTTCCCTTGTTTTTCTCGTATTCTTCTTTGTATTTAACCTTCCGTAAAACAAATGTAAGGAGCATGTGAAAACCAAATGCCCGTGTTCAAACACAGCAGTCTAGCAGTTACCATTCTATGCTCATAAATCAAATAATTCTGGACATTCAGACTGATCAGTATGTTCCACACAGTTGAAGAAAGTAGACAGGAAATGTCTTTAAAATGTCTCCAGGACAAACACCATTTACAATAAAATTATGTGCCTTATATAAAGTATTTTGCAAAATGGATGAGTCAACAGATATGTATCATATACATTCAGTTTTCATATGCAAAGGCTTCCCATTCTTGGATCCACCCAAACACAGACCAGAAATACTTGGGGCAGGACAATGGCTCAGTGGTTCAATTGCCATTTGGTGTTTGGCTCAATGGCTAAGAAACTGTCGGATGACACATCCCATATCATCAGAACGCCTGATGCTAGTCTTGGCTCTGACTCCTGACTCCAGCTTTTTGTTAACAGACACCCTGGGAGAAGGTATTGGCTCAAGCACTTGGGTCCCTGCCATCCACATGAGAGATCTGAGTTGAGTTCCAGATTCCTGGCTTCAGCCAAGCGCATCCCTGGCTGTTTTGGGCAGTTCGTGAATAAAACCATTGGATGGAAGATTTCTGTGAGTGTGTTTGTTTATCTACCTTTCAAATAAAAAATGCACACATTTGGGCCTGGTGCGGTAACCCAGCAGCTAAAGTCCTTGCCTTGCAAGCACCAGGATCCCATAGAGGCACCAATTCTAATCCCGGCAGTCCTGCTTCCCATCCAGCTCCCTGCTTATGGCCTGGGGAAGCAGTAGAAAATGGCCCAAAACCTTGGGACCCTGTACCCATGTGGGAGACCTGGAGGAAGTTCCTGGTTCCTAGCTTCGGATCAGCTCAGCTCTGGCCGCAGTGGCCACTTTGGAAGTCAATCAAAGGACAGAAGATCTTCCTCTCTCTCTCTCTTCCTCTCTGTATAACTGACTTTGTAATAAAAATAAATAAACTTCAAATCCATAAAACAAAAAATAATATACATTTAAGGGGAAATCTGCATCTGTATTGAACATTGTACAGACTTTTATTTTCTTGGCATTATTTCCAAAACAATGGAGTATGACAACTGCTTACACAGTATTTACATTGTGTGAGTATTTTAAGTTACCTGGAGATTATTTACAATGTATGGGAGAGTTTGCAATGGTCATATGCAAATACTATACCAGTTTATATGGTATTGGAACAGCCATGGAGTTTTGTATTCAGGAGGGTCCCATAACAATGTTCTTTCAACCACCAGCAAAACACACACACATATCCACACACAATTCTCTGTGGTTTCTTTCTGTTTCCCAATGAAGTATGGTAATAGCATATTGTGAACTATTTGTTTCAACTACAGTTTATTTCTGACCTCATTTCAGCTCATAAAATGAGCAACATTTTCATTTATTGAGACCATGAAGAGACAGGGGAGCAACTTCCAATCAACCGATTCACCCCTGGATGCCCGGGCCAGCCAGAGGAGGGCAAGGGCCAACCCAGGAGCTGGGAACATTGTCCAGGTCTCCTCTGGGAATGACAGGCATCCTGTTAACTTGAGCGGTCCCTATTTTACCTCAGGGTCTACATGGATAGAAAGTCACATCCAACCATCAAATTCAGGTACTCCAACATGGAACATGGGTTCATTAAAAAAATTATTTTATTTTTATTGAAAAGGCAGATTTACAGAGAGAATAGAGACAAAGATCTATCCATTGGTTCACTCCCCAAATGGCCAACATGGCTGGAGCTGAGCCGATCTGAAGCCAGGAGCTTCTTCCAGGTCTCCCACTCAGGTGCAGAGTCCCAAGGCTTTGGGCCGTCCTCCACTGCTTTCCCAGACCACAAGCAGGGAGCTGAGGGGCAAGTGGGAGCAGTTGGAACACAAACCAGTGCCCATATAGAATCCCAGTCCATGCAAGGTGAGGATGTAGCCACAGAGGTATCATTCCGGGCCAGGAGCATGGGTATCTTAACCAACAGGTTAAATACTCACTCCAATTAGCAATATTTTCTAAAGCCAGATAACAGAAACTAAAGCCACATGTCAGCTATCAGAGTGTTTGGCTTTGGGGCAATATACCTTCTTAAATGATGTTCATGGGAAAGTTTTTATCATGATTTATTCCATTCAGAAAACACACGATCATTGGAATTTTTATATTTAAACATTATTTTTAAAATTATGTAAGTTGTATAATAATGGTGATACTAATAAAAATTTAATCTGAAAGATACCGTTCAATACTTATAACTTTGTGGTTCAAATATACCAAATATGCGGGACAGTAGTATGGTATGTTACGTAAGACACCAGCATTCCATATCAGAATGCATGTCTGACTCCTGGCTGCTCTGCTTCCAATCAAGCTTCTACTGATGCACCTGGGAAGGCAGCAGAAGATGGTTGGAGGGCTTGGGCACCTGCCACTCATGTGGCTGCGGAACCAGGCTCCCAGCTTTTCCTCAGGGCTCTGCTCTTGCAGCCACTCCAAGAGTAACCCAGCGGCTACAAGATTTCTCTTTGGCTCCATCTCTCCCCCACCTCATCTCTGTAACTCTGCCTTTCAAATAAGCAACTAAATCTTCAAGAAAATTGGAAAAGAAAAAAAAATGATGCATACTTCTCAATTTTCAAAGGGGGCTATTTTGTATGCTTTTCATGTAAATGACATTGGATATAAACTCATTAAGGAATCCACGCTTCACACAGTTATTTAAAAGAGTGAGGTAAAATTTTATCTTAACAGATGCTGAAAATGATATGTTTCACAATGATCTCAACTCAGAACTTAAAAATGGAAACAGGCTTTAATGTTCCATTACATAGATGTTTCTTCAAGGTTTTCCGGGGGCAGACAGAGTTTTATCGGTGGAAGAAACAGTAATGTAGAATATGGTGGGAAGATCATTTTTCACTCTTTGATAACACTGATACTTGAGCCAAGACATTACAACAAAGCTGGCAACTAACAAATTCTGTACCTCAAAAATACAAATTAGCACACTATAAAATTTAAATCGGAACGAGATTTGACCATCATTCAGCTAATTCCCTCATTGCAGACTCGAATCAAGGAACGTGACCGTTTTTAATGGAATGCCTTCAGATGGATACAGGGCCAAGTTCCCTTGAATCAGCAAACCAGAGACGAGAAGCCTTTGCTCTGAGAGGGCTATCTGCATGTTTTACAAATAGTGTGCAGGTCATAGAAAATCAGCAACTTAAAAAATTGGCCTGCTATAAAACCATCGGAATCTTGCCTATGGTTGCCTCCACAGGTCGACACCCAAGACAGTCCCCATCCCTGCCAGCAAACATACAGAAAATAATAACTCCATCAAAATCTGTTCTTTTCAGCAACTGCACATTCTCAGTGGAGGGTCCCAGCAGGGAGCAGCGGGCACCACGGTGTGCGCAGGGCCCCTTGGTTGCATACCTGGCTCTGGAGGGTGGCAGTGCCTCTGTGGTGCAGGTGCTCTGCGGCGTCTGCGTCAAAATGATACACGCCTTTGTTTTCCTCGAAAAGTTTTTTATATTCACGCTTAAATACAGAACACGAAGGTACAATTAGAAGAAAGAAGACTCAGCAATTATATTACTTAGAAATTCAAACTGTGCAATACAAGCCACCAAGAACTGAAAAGCTGTGAGTCGACTCTTGTGGTCAGCAAGCATGGCGATTTCTGACACACACAGAAGACACGGACAGCTTCCAGCTTCCATCGACAGCTCCAGCTGCTCACTGGGCTAACGCAGCCCAAACAACACTCACACATCAGGGAGCGGCAATGGGCTAGTGGCGATGGCACCCATGCAAGTAGCGAAGCGGGCAGGTAATAGTGAGGCTTCCTGCTGCATCACTGCTGGGGGCACATCTCTCAGTGCCCGCGGGAGAGAAGCAAGAAGCACGAGTAAGCAAACCGGAAAACTCTCATCCAGAAAGGCTCGCCCTTGAAGAAGATCTGCGGTCGCAGAGAAAACAAGAGGACGGGAGATACTCTGATTTTTGCAAGGAGAAATGGTAGGAGGTGCTTGGAAGACAGACTAAAGAACTACCTGCATTGAGTATAATCTGAATTGCATTTTTAGGGAAAACAGATTGAATTGAGGCTACTACGAAGACATAGAGACAAAAAGGAGAATTTGGAAGGGAATGGAATGGCCCGGAAAGGAAACGGTAGGACTCTAAACACAGCAGGAATTAAAGTGCCCTATGGTTCCTATCACAGGTGACAGGACACCGAGTTGTCTGGCCCTATTTGGAAAATACTTTAGATGTAATGAGTAGCTCAACCAGATTTCAGACAGTAAAATTAATTGCTCATTAGGCAATGGGTTTCAGCAAAAGCAAAAAATAAAGAGCATTTTGCAAAGAGTGGGAGGAGACATACGCAGCAGCTGAAGGGGAGCAAAACAGAGCTGGCCACACCCCAGGAATCTGGGAGTGAAGAGGGTACATCCAAATGGCCTGCCACACAAGAGGGGCTGCTCCATGAAAGATGAAGAAACCAAAACTGGGTACAGAGAAAACCCAGCCCCAAAGGGCATCCTGCCAACCAGGGAGCAAAGACGAGTGACCTCTGGACTCTAACCAGAACACAGGGAGGAAAATGTCCACACAGCACCTCCTGGCCAAAGAGAACGAAATCTGACTGTTGGCTTCTACACAAATCTAAAAACAAACAATCAAAACCCCTGAGAGATAACATTCTTGAAGACTTTATGACACAATCAACAGTTATTTGATAATACATATTCAGATAGCTGTGGCTTGAAGGTAAGGAACTAGAACAAATTTCGGCCCTGAATTCAAATCTGGAGTCAGAGAAGTCTGACATGCTGAGTCACCTTAGGATTCAGAAAAGCAGACGCATACTAAGAAAGATCAAGAAAAGGCTCTCCAGTATAATTTTCCTTTTAAGTTATAAAATATTTCAGAAATCCCATGTGAAAAAGTAAACAGAACATTAACACAACACCTATTTGGACTAGGATACTCAAACTTCGGATGCCCACACTTGTTTTTTTTTCCTTATTCTCTGCTGCCGCCTAGTGGAAGCTTCACAGAGTAACACAATATAGAGCTCGATTTACGTAGTTAGAAAACAGATGGGAAACTACAAGAGCTACACCTCCAGAAAATCTTTCCTTAATTTTTTTTTTGAGGATTTATTTTTATTGGAAAGCCCAATATACAAAGTGGAGGAGAGACAGAGAGGAAAATGTTCCATCTGATGATTCACTCCCCAAGTAGCCACAACGGCCAGAGCTGAGCCAATCAGAAGCCAGGACCAGGAGCCTCCTCCAAGGTTTTGGGCCATTTTCTACTGCTTTCCCAGGCCACAAGCAGGGAGCTGGATGGGAAGCGGGGCTGGCCGGGGAGAAACCGGTTCCCGGTATGGAATCCTGACTTTAGCCACTAGCCTGCAGGATTAAAATAATCCATAAATCCATTAATTTCACTCACATGTGCATGTACAAAAACATTTAGAGGTTTTCAGAAAACACCCCTTCATAACAAAATGCCACTGCCTGCATTTTTTTTTCAAGTTTTGAGCATCATGTACTCTCCATGGAATCTGCACCTTGTTCAAAATAGAAGGCAAATCAGGATGATTTTCAGTGTGTAGTTATCAAGATGGGAATGGAAGTCACATGGAGCGAAGCTTCAGTTCATTGGCACCACAGAGTTGCCTGAGACGGACAAGAAGTTGCTCTATGAGACCCAGGGCCAGGAGTTCTGAGGACAAGGTGAGGTCGGGGACTGGAGGCACAGCAACCAGGCGGGTGGGAGCTCTGAGGAGCTCGCCTTGTGGGAAGGCACACTGGACATGCTGGGCTCACCAGCAGGAAATAAAGACACGCGGCTCTAGACGCCAAGCGTACATCTAACACAGCTGAAGAAACACTGGAAGAAAAAGTCGGAATGTGCACACACATACACACTTAGAAGTGTAGCCGTGTTCAAAAGATCCCAAGAGCTGGTAAGAAGCCCTGGGTAAAGCAGCAGCCCTGGTGGCATTCACGCAAGCAGGCCACTGCCTGTCACGGCGAGCGTTCCTGGGGCAGGAGTGACCCACGGGCAGGCAAGCAGGTGAGCGCACGGGTTCTGCAGGCACACCGGCTCCCCCCCACCCCGAGCCACAAGCCGTCTACAGGGACTGCCAATCCACTTACTCCACTCAGCATTTTGCTAGCTTTCAGAGCATGGTCTAAAAACAACAAATTTGGGAGATCTGAAACCGGATCATGTATATTTTGAATGTCTTTCTTGTACTTCACCTACAAAAATAATACGGAGCAAAACACTGTTTAGGAAAAGAAAATAGGCTTTTGCATCATTGGCACCACTACATCATCAAGTAGTACTGTCTGGTGGCACATTAACGGGGGTTTCACGAGCGGCCAGTAGATGGCGCTGACTAACCACTGAATAAGTAAAAAAAGTAATCTGAATGGTCTGGAAATATTTTGATAAATTGTTTTACTTACATATTCAGAGAGGCTGATATTAACAGAATTGAATAATTTTGGAAAAAATAAAAAGAATAGTTTATCTTTGAGAAATTATTACAGTATTCTAATTGTGGTTTTTGGTTATTTTAGACTTTTTAGTTTTTTTTTTTCATTATTGCCTCACAGATTTTTTTTTAACAAACTGCTTCAGAAAGTTAATCTACGTAATAATAATACTACCAATAATAAAATGTTAAGTTATCTAATTATCAGCAAGACTGTCATAACAAGAGAATGTTAAACATAGAAAAGATGCTGAGAACTTACTACACGCCAGACACTTTTCTCAATAATGATTTCTACCAAGTATCCAACCCATATCACCCTAAGAGGTGGATAATTTAAATATCCCCACTTCACAGATGAGGAAGTCCAGGAACGAGAGGCGGAGGGAAGACGTGAGGTGGAAGAACAGGACCTGGATACAGGCAATCTGATTATAAACTGAAATTCTGCCCATTCTCTAGCGTTAAAAATCCTGTTTCAATACACTTCATCTACTTCCTTTGCTTTTTATTCACACATACAAAACTAAGCAAATACAAAAAATAGAAATTCTTACATTCCCATGGCTCCTAATAAACAAACAGAAAACACCCATTCTAACGTCTGGAGACAAATATTAAGTTATTACTGAATACGAATATCAATACCTACTAAACATGAATGAAATCAAGATTAAGTCTCAAGGTGACTTGCAAGTGGAAGGGTTAAAGTTTTCCCACCTGACAGAACAAAGAGATCAACTTGTCAAAGATGTTCTTTCTATGCTTTGTCTAATTCCATAAGAACTGACATCATTTATTGCTTGGGGAATGAAGCCTGGCTGCCCTTAAGAAACAGGAATCTTACGAAGTATTTCACAAAAAATTCTTTGTGTGTAAAGTAAAGATGATTTCTCTGATAAAACCTTTTAAAACTTTCTCTGATGACCCCTGATGTGCCAGGTGGTTCCTTCCAACAAAGCCATTTCCCATGGGCATAGCGACCTCAGCTGACTGCTGTCCCACCGCTAATTTGTGATAATACACACTTCTTCTCTGCAAGCTTCGTAATACATTTCTGCTCCTGATTAGACATAATAATTTTATTCTCAATTCTATTTCTGCTTACTAACTAATTAGTCATCAGTAACCATTAATAGTTAATTAAGATAATAGATTTTTTTGTCAAAAAAAAACTTGAGGAAAATGTGCTTTACTGTATTCAACGACTAATTACTTGGAAATTACATGATCTTAATTAAGCATTGGTAATTACAACACAGTCAATTCTAAGAAAACAAGAATCAAAAGACATTGAGAATAATTGTCTCCGAATCACAACTCACATCACTTGCCAGGGTAGTGGCGAACCAACTTTGTCTGAAAGAGGCACTTTCGAGAGGGTTGTAGTGATGCTTCTTCATTTCATTATCAAATTTTTCTTTGTATTTAATCTGTCATGAAAAAAATAGGATCCATTAAATGCATATTTGCATTTAAAAGTAACATTTGATTTCCAAGCAGATCAAATAAAAACTACCTTGAAAATGAATACCAGCAAAGTTTGAATCCTGGTTATCTACTCCAGCCATAAAGCTTAATTAGGCGTAATATTAAATTTAAAAAAACCTCTACTTAAACATTGATCATAAATGCAATTAGGCATGAACTCAAGTCCTATTAGCAAGAATTATGCACTAAAATATCAAGATCTTCAAATGTCACTTTCCATTTCTGTACTGTTAACATCTATGATCAATTAGAAGCCGAGAGCTCAGTGTCATGAGGGCTGCCACATTCTGAAAACGGACCCTAGGCCCCAGATTGTCATGAATTTGAGCTGAACTTTCCTATTGGAATCATTCCATACAAGAGTCAGGGTTCGTAACCATTATTTTTCTCATCATTTTTCAAAGTTCATTCGTTGAAAAATTCATTTTTAGAAGTTAAATTCTAAGCCTATTTGTTGTCAGCTTTTAAGTTCTCTGCTTTAATGACACAATTGATTCAACCCAAAACCACTGTCAGTATTCATTCTAAATTATTGTTCTCTTTTTAAAGTAGATTAAGACAAGTCAGGTAAAAACTGTTTTTTCCCCTCCATGACAGAGAAATATGTGGACGTATGTTATGATGACTAACTGGGGTGTATATTAGTTGCTTGACCTACTGAAAACCCCTACATACATACCCTCTGACCCCTGTAGCCAAGGACGGTTGCACAAGCTCCAAAGACAAAAAAAAAAAAAAAGCAGGGTGTTTCGGTTCCTTCCAAGGTTCTGACATATTCCAAGTTCTTAGAGCATTTTGTTCACTGAGACATCTGAAGGCTCTGGTGAGGAAGGCAATGCGGAAAGGCTTGCAACATCTGAACTAACTGAGCGTGGGCAGGGTGGGTCTCCTCCAGGCAGGCTTGTTACGC
Source organism: Ochotona curzoniae (assembly GCF_017591425.1). Taxonomy (NCBI): domain Eukaryota; kingdom Metazoa; phylum Chordata; class Mammalia; order Lagomorpha; family Ochotonidae; genus Ochotona; species Ochotona curzoniae. The sequence continues at coordinate 73,370 of NW_024466942.1, forward strand.
ATGGCAGGCAGCTGGTGGAATCCTGGTAGGGGCACGGCAATTGGGAAACATCTCAAGATGGTTCCCAGGAGCTATTTTTGGCTGTCGTTCTGTCTGATATGAAGCTTCTCAAGTTTGCATTGCCTTATACATTTATGTCAATTCACGGACACAGGGGTGTTGTTGCAGATTCTTGCAGTACCCACAGCTCACACTGGAGCCCAGTTGGAGACCCTGCTCCTCCACTTCTAGCTTTCTGCTAATGCACTTGAGGAGGCGGTATATGATGGCCCAGCGCTTGGGAGAGGCAGCTGGACCTCTGAGGCTGCTGGCTTTGGCCTGGCTGAGCCTGGGCAGCTGTGGGCCTTTGAGAAACGAACCAGTGTGTAGATCACTCTCCCCCCACCCCCGTTAAATGCCTTTCAGATAATCAAATCTTTTAAAAGTAATTGGTTAATTGGCATGACCAATCATAACAAGAAAAACACCGATTTTTCACAATCATTACTATTTTAGGCTGTCCTGAATAGAAATAGAAATTTCATACAAATAGCCAGCCTCAAAACAAAAGTATATCCTACTTGGGTCCTCCCCTAACCACACAACTCACTCTGCTCCCTTGTACAACCCCTCTTTTAACTGCGGTTCCATTCTTAAGGTGGAGAAATTGTTTCTGCCCAGAGATCTTTTGGATATTTGTAACGCCATTCACAGGTCACACAAAACTATCAACGTTTAAATTAGCCTACTATGGATGTAGTTGCCTTGACAGGGCTAGATCTAAGAATTTCCCAGGCCTCCATGGCTTGCATGCAGACTGGCTGTTCCCCAGCCCTGAGCCCTAAGGGATTCTCACTGGACACCCACAGCAGTCTGACTGGTGCTGGAACAATACTTTGCCTTAGCCACATGCACCAACACCCTGTGCTTACCGACACATTCTCACTGCTGGTCACCATGTGAACAAGACTTTCTGCTGATATCTAATGGAATCCCACAACTTGTCCAGCTACAAAGTGCTGGCTCACATCAGGTTGCCTTTCATATATTCCTATTCTCCAGCCACAGGCATCAAGGGTCTCTTAGTTAGCTATTAGCTAAATGCCAAAAACAGAATGAATGTTCTTTGCCTGCAGAAATGCATGGTACTGTTTTCTGTACAGTTTGGGGTTGCCAACATGAGCTCCCCAGGAGGAGAGGCAATTTTATCTGCTATTAAACCTGGCATTTGTTCTTCTGAGTAAAAGGATACTTGCAGAAAGTATTATCAATCTGCCACTCATATCCCTATATTGAATACAGCAACAATCCAGATGTTGTGACTGAGCAATTTGACTCAAAAGACGGCAAAAGATAACTAAGGAGGAAGAAACCTGAGACACCCCCTCATTGACTAACCACAGCATAAAATAACTGCATGAGATGAAAATACATTAGCCAGACAACGGCATCAACCGTTTCTTACCTCACTCTTTCTAAAAGCTCTGTTTGGAACAAGACCTCAGGAAGCAACCACATGGCTTAAGTAGACCACATCTCTCACCTTCTGAGTGGAAACACACTCTCTCTCTCTCTCTCTGTCTCTCTGTCTTACACACACACACACACACACACACACACACTTCCACATTCTGTCCTGTTTTCAAGCTCTAGTTCACACACCGGAATGTCTCCTTCCTCATTCATCCTCACATCTCCTGAGTCACTGGCCAATATTTTTTCTTATCCATAACTGGTTATCAGACTGTGGGAACACAATACATCCCTCCAGTTTTAAAACCATTCGAGAAAGGGAGGAATAGGCACAGTTAAAAAAAAAACCACACTTTCCTTTACACATAGTTTAGCTGTGTTGGAAGTAGATATGAAAACTCACACCACACAAGCAACTTTATTTACATTTACAAATATTGTGCTCAAAGATCCTGACAGTGGCTACTTTCAAAAAATAAAACATAGGATAGAGCTATATGTTCAAAGCCAAGAGCTTCTCAGCTGGGATTCTGGAGGCTCACACTTAAGAGTGAAGCCATGAGGACTTCATTCACCCCAGCTCCTCATGACAGCGTCTGCACAGAGCAGTGCCCATGGTAGGAAGCTGACTGCCAAGCCCAGGAGTGTTGTCCTTCACCGAGAGAGTGCTGAGAGCAGCAATGGCAGAAAACAAGTAGACCCTGAATTCAAACTTTCATCACAGCCGAACACACAAATGTCATAAAAGAAATGGAAAACTTGGTAAATATATCTTCATTATCTTTGAAGTGAAAAGTAAGCAAAGAACATAAGGATCAATTCCCTTCAAATTGGGACTGAAATGAAAAACTGTCAGTGAAGGGAGTAAAGATATTATATAACTCATCAACACATTAATATCTTTACATTTGAATTGCACAAAATACTTCCACTCTTATTTTCTTCACAAGATAACATCTTTCTGATTGTGCATCCAATGTTAATGACTGAGAGATAATTTGCTTAACCAGTCTGTATACATTGATGGGCAGCCTAACATGTGACATTCTGCAAGATCAAAGGTGTTGAGCTGTCTCCAAAGTGTTCACTATGTGGTGACTGAAGGCAACATTTAAAATATGCACATGTGAGGGAAATTCCAAAGGCTCACAGAAAGTGGAATTAAAAGATTAGTTTATTCTGCTACCAAAAAAAAAAAAAACACACTGAAATCCTTTCATATGGAAGGGCTGCAGAAAGTTCATGGAAACATACAGTATGAAAAAATTCTGCATGATTTTCATATGGTTATTGCACATTTTGGCAAGAATTGCAAAGGAGTCACCTTTGCCTCCCAGCGTTTGCACAGGCAGGAAGCTGGAGTCAGAAGATAGAGCCAGGATTCAAACCTAGGTACTCGGACGTGGGACACCACATCCTAGCTAGCACCTTAGCCACCAGGTCAGATCCACAGGCACCAAGGGCTTTTACTGACCCCAAGCCAATTAACTCTCAGAAACCGTAAGCAGCAGCTGTACTCTCTCCATTGTCCAGATGAGGAAACTGAAGATGCAGACATTAAATTCTTTGTCTAAGTTCTCACTGTACTAGCAAGAACACAATTGGAAGTTTACTCCGGGCAATCCTGCTGCAGAACCAAAGTTCTGAACCACCAACTCATTCCAGATGATTTCCCCTCCGAGGCAATTCAAGGGACAGCTGTGTCCCCAGGAGAGGGTGGCATGGTAAGAAGTCATGCTGTTTTACTAGACAGCTAAATAGTACCGCTCTGCCCTCTCTTTCCCCAGGGTTAGTCGGGCTGAGAGGAACTGGGAGCCACAGTTCACGTGGCAAGAATGTCATCCCAGCATGGTCCCAATCTCTGGTGCATCAGTAGGTCCCTGTCGCCATCTACGTCTCTCCACTTTAAGATGTAAAGCCATTAAGACACTTGCAACTTGACAGATACATATTTTGAAAACTGAAAACAGTATAAATAAATACACAATTACTGTTGGATAGCATTATTGGTAATCTTGCAAATGTAAGTCTCGCCACTGAAAAAGTTTTAATTTTTATATAGTCAACGTGCCAAACTCTTCTGTATCTCAGGATCTCTAGTGCTGTTTAAAGAACAATTCTGTTACTCCTATGTAATATATAAACTCTCCAGGATTTTCTTTTTAAAACTATTTTATTGTTTGCATTCTAATTTTTAATCCACCTGGAATTTATTTTTCTAATATGGTTCAAAATTAAGGTCCAATTTTGTATTTATGAAGATGGGCAGTGAGTTATGGTCAGCACCGTTCACTAACCGATCCAACCTTCTAATTTCAGTTCATACTTATCATATTACTACATTCTTAAACATATTGGAATGTGTTTCAGCACTTCCTATTCTACTGATTACTTTCTCTCTCATGATACCAATCCCACCTCAGCTTCCTTTCAGTTGGTCCCTGCTAGTTGCTGGTAACTCATAATGTTACTGCACTGACCCTCATTTCCATACTTTTCAAGGTTAAGGTCACTTTACTGATAATTTTTTTTAAATCTGGATGCTAACTGAAATCTCATGATACTGTCACAGTAATCCAGGGAGAATTTAAATTTATATATATATATATACATAAATATATATATTTAAATATATATATATTTAGTGTTTCAGCCAAATAAGTTTACAGTTACTTGAACTTTCTTTTATGCTCTTCAATAAAACTTTAAAGTTTTTTGTTTTGTCATAGCGTTTCAATTTTGTGATTAAACCATTTGAAAATTGGAAAAATGGGTAACTGTGTTACTAAGTTAAAATTGTGGGGAAGAGGTTCATAGAAATATAATTGTTTAGTGTGTTCACTGCTAATTTTTGGAAATTTTGGGAAAATGTGACAACATAGCCAAACTCACTGAAAGAAATTCAGATTTGAAACTGGAGGGGAAAAAAAAAAACTTGTTTAAAATTCGATTTCACTTTTTCCTTCAGATATTTGTCATTATGACGATTCTATATCAAATTGTTTCAGACACATTATCTCTGTTTATTCTTGCCATTAGAGATATTATCAAAAGCGAAATATTTTCCTGTGTTGGTAGAAACGAAACCTCTGAATGCAGTCATTGTAGAATCATTTTTACAGTCTTACTTGACTAGAAAGTTTAGAAGCTTCCACAGCATGTTGAAAATCTGGTCTTCCAATTACAGCAGGCTCTTTATCCATTATCCCCTGTCCTTTCTTATACTCTGCCTAAAATGAATAAATAAGAGAAGGTTCAGTATTTGCACTTACCAATGGAGACTTACATTGACATTAGCTAAAAAATGAATGTGAACTCACTAAAAATTATCTTTACAACATATCATATATTAAAATGCTGACAGTTAAAGCAGGTATTGATTTTTTGTTCTGTTGCTATATAAATAAACTCAACTTTTTGCACTAAAATAAGGACGAAATCTAACCCTCCAGTCACCATGATCTTTGAATTTATGTGTAAGTACTGAAAACAATAGGGGAAGTTTCTGGATAACTGATATATACCTCCTTCAAATACACAGTTTTATGGTTTTATTTATTTTCAGGAACTGGTTTATCTTTGATTAACATGTAGCTGAATTTAGTAATTACTGATTTGATTTTAAAGGTATATTTATCCTGTCATTCAAATTTTTGGTTCCAGTTAAAAGATCATGTTTAGCCAGAGTTCTTGATACAATTGAATTAAGTGGAATTCCCTAAGAAGTGTGTCTGAGGGAAGATTTTAAAAACAACAATAGCTTGCAGAAAAATGTACAAAGGTTAGGACTGGCGGAGGAAAATCAGCACCATGATCAGTACCTGTGAGAACAGGCTAAGAAGATTCTGGAAAACATGCTGGGACAAGAAACTAAAGGGTCCAGATGACCAACAGTCTTGACTTGCAGGCTGAGACCACTGACTACAATCTCACACCCAAACAGCACTTAGTGTTCTAGAATTATAATAACACTGGGCACAGTGAAAGTCAAGTTTGGGCAGCTTCTATACAAACCGAATTATTTACAGAATCAAATGGATAATTCAGGGGAAAAACTGAGATGTCATTAACACAGATGGATTACCCTAATCACATTAAACATCCAACCACACGGCAGGACTGTATGTCCCGCAAAAAAAAAAAAAAGTCTTTGGTGATTTCTGCTCAAGATAAACAAAGGCAAATTACATTGCTTACGATCTTGGAGAGCTGAGTTACCAGCTTGATATCTGGTCTGTCAAGTTCCGCACTGTACGTGTGGGTGTCCTGTACATCCTTCCTATAAGAAACCTGGTCAAACACAAAGTTTTGGAAGAAAAGAGGAAATTAGTACTTTCACATAGCAATTACTGTGTTGTCTGAGACAGGCTACTCAGCTTCAATCATTTATGTTCCTTATGTTCAACATTTGTGTATTTATTTGGGAGGCAGACAGAACTCACATGGCCTGGTTCACTCTCTCCAAATGCCTAACAATGGTCTGCTGCTGAGAACTAGAATTCTATCCAAGTCTCCCAGTGAGCAGCTGGGACATGAACCATCTCCACTGCTCGCTTGGGACCTGCACTAACAGGAAGCCAGAGGAAGGGGTTCGAGTCAAGACTCCAACCCAGCTATCCTGCTACGTGACGCAGGCCTATCAACTGGCATCTGAACCACCAGGCCAAATAGCCACACAGCACACAACATGTACACACTTATGTATACGTTAATTTCTTATACTACACATGCATCACATTAACATTACATATTTGAACTGAATAAATACCATCTAAGAAGTAAAAAACCAAGAAAAGGACACAAAAAACCAATCTCAATGGATTTTGTAGGTCAACTTATTAGGACATCTTCGCACCTAAGTGTGTGTTTATTATTCACAATTATTCTCATCAAAGAGTTCAGCCAGCCCATCATACAGTCTCATCCCGCAGCAGACGCAGAATAAGCTCCTGCACTCAAATACTGGAAATCTTTTCCCTGAGTATGAAGGAACAGTGCAATTCTGGGAGCTTCCTCTTTTCGCTCTCAACTACACTGTTCTTTCCCTTTTCTGACAGAACTCTCCAAATGTTCATGAGCAGTTACTTGTGGTTTTATAATCTAACAAATACCACTGTGATGACAAGAACCTCCCAGAGTCATAACAGTTACTTGAGGGAATATTCTCTTTTATGAATGCATGTGAGACATAATCAAAATAAAGGACAAAAATTAGACATTAAAAGAACAAAATATAAATTCTGCTAAATGTACATCACACTGATCATTTACAGTTACTCAACTGACAAAAGGGAGGAAACACCAAAACTTAGTTGATACAATGCCCAATAGTTACTATCTCATCAATCTGCTCACTTCTTATTTTTTTTTAATAACTGATTTATTTCCATTTTATTTGAGAGGCAGAAAGAGAGCAGCAGAGAGCTTCCATAGTTTGGTTTACCCTCCAAATACCTAGAGCAGTCAGGGACATATGAACGCAGAACCCAGGCTGCCCAGCATGAGAGGCAAGAAGCTCTGCACTTGGGCTATTACCTGCCGATTCCTAGGATGTACATGAGTAGTAGCTGCATGTGGAAGGGGGCAGAGCCTCAAACTCAAGCTACTGACATTAATTACATTTTTATACCAAGCAAGTATTTCTGATGCCATCAGCAAACTTTCTACAATGGCACCATCTCTGGGTCCTTACTAAAATTGAAGATTCCTGAGGTCCCTCCACATTCACCTATTACAGAATGTGGTAAAAGTGACCCCAGAATCTGATGTCAACGACTTCCCTAGCTGATTGCCGTGAACTAAGCCTTTCAGCTCTGCAGAATTTCAAAAAAATCCCTCTTCCTTACTTCTCTGAAAATTAATTATTAGATCTAAGATATGATAGTGCATTAGTACTTCAACAGGCAATCCATGCCTTAGATCATTTCAATATGACAATATATATTAATGCAATAAGGCAATGTATATGCATCTATTTACTCTTGTCTGAGCTCACATCTGTCCCACCACCACCATTATTTTAAAATGACCTTTATACTCCACGTGTGTGACAAGTGAACATAGCTTAAACACAATTCACTTCATTTCAGCAGATCTGCTCTCATCAGTATTTACAGTTCCAAGGGTTTTACCTCTATAAGAATTTTCAGTTTTTTTTTTTTTCATAAAGAAAAAAAAAGGAAAAGAAATGTAAAAATAAACTGGGAACGGAGTTGTTTTGCTGGGTGCATTTTCAATGATTAGGGACTTTTAAATCAGCCAATTTCATTGGCTTCAACAAGCAGCATACTCAGCCACAAATGATGGCAACTCAGTCCGAGCCAACGCTGAGTTAACCCAAGCTATGTAAACAAAAGCTGGCTCTCACGTGAAAACAAACCAACATTATCACCCACCTACAAGATGAACTGCTTCTAAGTTGCTACATTCATATAAAAAACCACAGGGTGGAAATGTCTTTTTGTTCAGAAAAGAATGAGGGTAAAAATGGAAACCCTTACTTTTTGAAAAGAACCGCAACCTTTCAGGGCCCGCAGCTTTACACGGGTTACCTAATTATATGCTGCTCAGCCTAATGGCTGTGTGAAGAGACATGAAGGCACAAAGGCAGCAGGAGGGGCTTTGAATAGGGCCCCATCATCCATGTAAATTGCAAATTAGAGGCCGGCATATGTGACTCAAAACAAATATTAAGATTGACATGAGCTGCAAATTCAAACAAGAGGACACCGCGGAGCCACACAGGAGAAGAGTGCGGCAGACTCCTCACAGGGCACATCTTGGGGACTCTAGCTGTTCCGGCCAGGAACAAATGTTGGGGATCTCCCAGTTCCCCCATCAGCCAAGCCCTGAGCACCTATGGGATGTGGTCTCCTTAGGGGCTGACCTCTCTTCTACACATGAACCACTCTGATAGGTGTTGTGTGGTCCTTCTGCCAGCTGCCAGAACCCAAGAAGGGACACAAAATGGAATCAAGGTCTACACGGTCTGTACGTCCTCTTCCCTTAGTCTCCAGAAGCAACTGGTTTTAGGACCCCTACACACTCCCAAATCCCCCAATGCCCAAATCCCAAGGGGAAACTAGTGTAGGGCATGTATAGAATCTACATACATCTTCCTATAGATACTGTCATCTCTAGAGTACTAATAATACCTAACACGATGAAAATGGTTTGTAAATCATTGCTATCTGGCATCATTTAGGAAATTATGAACAGGAAATAGGGGATGGCACTATGGCACAGCTACTGTCTGTAATTCCTAGCATCCCATATGAGAGCCAGTTCAAATTCTGGATGTCCTTTCTCCGATTCAGCTCTTGGCCCAAGTAATTGAGCCACTTGCCACTCACACGGAAGACCCAGAGTTCCTTGCTCCAAGTTTTGCTGCAGCCCTTTGGGGAGTGAACCAGCAGAAGACCGATCTCTAATTGACTTCCTGACTTTTAAATAAAAAATAAATCTTACAGCAGCCACAAAACAGATAATGTCCATAAACTTTCTGCAGTACCCTTATATAAATTCAAACTTTCAATGCTAACCATAATGGAACAGTGCTTGGTCTCCACTTTCAATCCTCCCATGACAATATGTGTTACATAAAATTATTCTGAGTAAGGAGAAAGAAAAGAAGTCCTGGAAAACATCAGGATGAAAACAAGCTTAATTGATCAGTAGTTGATCAGAGGAGGAATGAAGAAGAAAGAAGGAACCAGGAGAAGGACAACAAGAAAAAAGGAAGATGAAAAGGAGGGAAGGATGAGAAAAAATAATTGTTGGAATGGTCTCCCTTTTAGACTACTCATCTGGTACATTAAGGATAACCTGTTTGGTGTCTCACCACCACATTTCTTAATTGTATTACTGTACGGATTTTTTTTTTTTCAAATCTCCCTTGATACCCATTAAGTCAGTTCTCTTATTACTCTTCTATTATACATGTTTTCTTCATGTTTAACAACTTGTTCTTGCTAGTGAGTAGAAGAACTGTTGTAGTAAACCATGCAAAAAAACAACTCAAGTTTGAACGGACATTTCATCCACACTATAAAATGCTTTAGGGGCAAAATGCTATCTCAACAGTATTTTATGTGTTTCCTAAGAGAAGATGCTATATTCTTCCATTCACGAAACCTATGGAGGAATATAGAAACTCTGTTATCTCCTAGAGGCCCTGCACAATATGATCAGGAGCTTTATACATTTATCACGTACCAAGATGATCGGCTCTGTCCTTTCAACAACAGATAAAGATAATTAATCTTATCTGCAAATAGCAATTCTGGTTTCTTTCACAGGAATGCCCAGATTTATTACTTTAAATGCTTGATGTCTTCCTTTTGTCTTTCCATTCACAGAATTGATTTCTTTGACCTTTTCTATAGCTCTGGGTCATTTTCCTAAATTATCCCTTGGTAGGAGGCCCGTGTTGCCCTGTGTCAGCCTGGCATTTTAAATTCAGAGGATGCTCCTCCCCCTCACTTCATGTGACCTGGTCAGGCTCTCAAACACAGCCTCCCTTGGCATGGAAAGAGTGGCCGGGTGACTGAGGCTGTCAGTTGGGTACCACACACACTTGCTATTCATCAGCACGAGAATGGCAGACACACAACCCTAGCAGAGGATCAGTGGCAGGCTGGAAGCGCCACTCTCCTCTCCTCCTCTGGGAGCTGCTACGGTGAGGATGCTTCATTTTGCAAACACCAAGTGTCATCCTCGGCTTACACAGCCTGTCTCAAGGTGAGCTCGCACAGAGGCCAAGTAGAACTTAGCTGTGGAACAGAGGAGGGCACTGGGAACCCACCTCAGGATCCAATTACACTCAGAGTTTGAAACTTCCAATTAGATAAATCAATAAACTGTGTTTTTTCACCTGAGCTAACCTGAGATGGACTGGCATGACTGATCCTAGAGAGGTCCTGAGACAGACTCCACCACAACATTTCTCCTCTATGGCCTCCAATAAATATTTGAATCCCATCCAGATCTGTCTTCAAATGTCTTCCTCACCATGTTTCTGTCCACCCTCTGCTTGAATTCTCACCTCCTGCTGCTGTGTCTTATACTCAGCTTGTCCGGTCCCCATAATCGCTCGGCTTGTATTTGCCAAAAGCCATGTTCCTGATATGTTTCTCAACTGCATGCACAGTGCACCACTGCAGGCTCCATGTGCAAGAGCCCAGGAGCACCTACGAGAAGCTCCTGTTGTTTAGCACTTGGCTCTCAACCAGGCTCCATCAGCACTCTCTGTGCCCAGGCTACCACTGCATTCTCCAGAGTCCCCTTTCTTACAAAGCTCTGGATCAGACATGGCCAATAAAAGGAGCTTGTGTTAGACTCTAAAAGTGAAAACAAAATCGATGTCTTTATTATCCACCAGGTACAGCCAGACACGGGCACTGCTGAGGATACATGGTGACTTCCCAGCAAGCTTTTTCTATTTGCACAGCAGCGTCTCGAGGCTCCGTGGTAGGTGAGTTAATGAACTCCACAACTGTCCTTCAAGTGAGCGTCAAACACCAGGAGAGGAGCAGATTGGGAGCTGAGGAATGACCACCTCACAGGAAGCCACACATTCCTGTGGGGCTCTGAGCATGGAGGATGGCAGACCTTAAAGGAAACAAAGTCAGCTGGCCCTGAACTATCCCCTTTGCTACTCTGGCGAAGGTTAACACGACTCTCGGTGAGAAGAACTAGACAGGCTGTTTAACCTTTCAGTTTATGGAACAGAGTGAGTACTTTAACCTCTGGAGAGTCTTAAATTGAAGTCCTGGTTCAATCACTCTCCAGAAAATCTTTTGCCATCATCATAAATACTCACACTAGAAAGGCCTTTTGGCTATCATCAAATAAGTACATGGGTTAGAAATCTCTCTTTTTTATTAATTGCTTTTTAAAATTTATCTGAAAGGCAGAGCAAGGGAGAGAGACAGAGAACAAGGGTAAGGGAGAATCTTCTATCTGCTGATTCACTCTCCAAATATTTGCCATTGCCAGGGGGCTAGGCCATGCTGAAACCTAAAGCCAAGAACTCCACCCAGGTGTCCCATTTGGGTGGCAGGGACTCAAACTTAAGGCATCATCTGCTTTTTCCCAGTCACGTAAATCAGAAGCTGAACTGGAAACAGGGTAGCGAGCACTGGAAGCTACACTCTCACACAGGATCTGCTGCCTTCCCGGATACATATGAGCAGGAAGCTGTGTTACAAACAAAGGCAGAACTCCAAACCCAGACACTTGGCTATGGGCCACAGGCATGCCAAGTAACACCTGAATCCATCATGCCACAATGCTCACACCTGGACATTCTATCTTTATTTATATTTACTTTAATATTTTTTCATTAATAGAAGATGATGGGTCTTCAAAAATGCATATAATGAGAAACTTGAATATGGAGTTCAAAGAATTTCTGTACCAGATAAAACGCATGTTTAATTCCATTTTCCACAGTTTTCTGAAGTCCCTTTGTACCAATTGACATAGGCCTAATGCTATTAAGAAGGCAGAAAAGTTTCTAATCTCCCAAGAGATAGAGTAAAATAATGGAATTATATCTAGAACAGTGCACTATTATTGTTATTATTACTTACAATTTGGAGTTGATAAACTTTCACTATTCGTGGTTTAATTTTATCACCACTGCCATCTTGTGAAGAACAGGTATTACTAATGATTTTGCAAAAGAGATGAACAAAATAACCATTTTTTTTTACGAGTAATTTTTTTAACCAGTAAATCCTGAAGTGCCAATATTGTAACTCACATTGGGGAACCACAGGAAATCGTAATTGTTTTTCCAGTATCATTTTACTATTTTTTTTTTTTTAGCTTTCTAATGGAATAGAAATTCTGTCTCCTGATAAGTTTTTATTAATTTTAAGCAAGTGCATAGATCATGCTTGAAAAGAACGTTTAAGTCTCCTGTTCCAAGGCTGAAAACTTGTTTCTGATACAGATGGAATTGATTACCAGTGTTTTGCTGTGGAGGAGTTATCCTTCCAATCGCATCCCATATCTGTAGAGTCCACGTGACTTCACAAAACCTGAGCTGGTGCTTTAAAACCTGTTCTACTCACTTCAGCACTACTGAACACCACATCGCTGATCAAGATTGACGAGACCTAACAATGTATGATTATAAGCCCATCTTTAGGGGAAAGTTGCACGATAGAATATCTCCAACTTCTCTAATTGCATGAGAAAATTTGGCAAGAGTTCATCCATGAAAATGCAGAGGAATTTTGACTGGTTGATTTTAATCAGTTTTTGAGATAGGTTCGGCAACCTTTCGAATATGCCCTTTGGACCTAAATACTTTCTACTATAAACATTATATTGATTTGGCTCTTTTATAAATCAAATCTCTTTTAGCTGTTTTCCTAAACTCTCAAATCAGCCTTTAAAATCTGGAGGTGTCCCAAGCAGGCCTAATATTTCATGGAGTGTTTCAACTGTGGAGCAGTTTACATCTGTTATATTATCTCATGCTTGTGAGACCTCCACGGAGTAGGTATCATCCTCTCCCTTTTGTAGGCAAGAAAACTGAGCCTCAGCAATATGAAGTAATTTGTCCAACATCACTGAGACAAAACAAGCATTTTTTTCTATATCAGTTAAACAGTTTCTACTAAATGAGAAAACAACATTTAAAATATGCTTTAAAAAAATAAAACTAGGGGGAAAAAGAAGACCTATGCAGTTTAAGGAACCTTTGTACTGTGCTGAAAATCAAATATTTCTTGCAGTAATAAAATGCTATATAATACACTGACTCACAAACTGTGAATTAACCAAATTCCCAATTTAACATATTTAAACACATAGGAAGCTCAAGGATTTCACATGTATGGCAACACATAAAGAAGGGCATTACAAATGCGATGTCATCTCTAGGAAGCTGACAAATCTAACACTCAAACTTTGAGACTCACATGTAATAGTGTCGAACCCAACAACCACAAACGTGTGTTCTAAGCAAGCATTTTAACCACGATTTGACCCCAAATCCATGATATACATGCTCTTATCGAGGACACTGTCAGAAATTAATGTCATCTTGTTTTGAGATCACTAAATTTGGGGACGACATAAGAGAACAGTCTCCAGCGTAGCGGCACAGGTACACCCCTTAAAACATAGAAGGTTTAGATCGAAGCTCTCAGCTAGCCAGAGGTGAGAATCTAGGTGTCCAAATCACAAGGAATGCTCTTTCCATCACCTTCTACTTATTCCCACTATTACATGTGTAAAGGAGAGGAAGCAGATGCAAGAAAAACATTTCCTTTGGCCCATTGATGATCATTCTAATTAAAAGATTTGACCAGAAAGGAGGCAGACGTTAAAAGGTCTGAACCACAACTGTCTCAATGTCATGGTTCTCCCACAGACCCTAGAAAGGTAAGTTGGTTACGATGGAAACGTGAAAAAGGTCATCAGAGACATCGGACTCTCCTTGTTTCTACCTAAATCAGATTCACTATGAAGACGCAGCCTTATTCTACACTAATGAGCCCATACAGTCACAGTGCAAGTGGCATCCCACAGCTGGAAAGCAGGCTCAGTTCAGAAGTTCTCCAAGATAAGTGTCAGTAGGCTGGGGTTTGCGGAAAGATGTGGTTTTGTCTGCTATGAGAAGCGTGTAGCTGCATCCACTGTTCCAAGTCCTAACTCTCCTTGCGGCTTTACAGACCTGTGTTTAAATTTCATATTGTAAGGACAACAAATGTATTATTCTAAGTGGCCTGACTCCAGGGGAATATCAACTACTTCACAGGTAGAATACAAATATCATTCTCACTTGAAATCTGAGTAAATAGTCTTAAACACTTTCTAAATCCTATTATATGTACAAACTTTGCATGTAAAGGTTGAGCCTAGTTGGCAGAGGAGTAAAAGTAAACACATCTTTCTCCCTTAAGTACACAGTATTGAATGGAGGAGAAAAGGGCTTTGTACTCTATTCCCTCAATCCTTCAATCAAAGACCTTTTAAAAGAAAAGGCAGACTTAAAATAATAAGCCTAGTCCTATGATAAGGAACTTCTGTATTTGAATTTCATTGAATTATAGAGTTGGAAAGGGCCTCCGGGGATCCACCCAGCCCCAGCTCCTGCCTCAGCCCACCTTCTAACCCACAAGCTTTTGTAGGGATTCAAAGTCTGTTCAGCATCAAAACAGAGGAAACTCCGGGTGCCATGGTTGTTCTTTCCTGTGGTGCATCTGAATTCTGATGATAACCTCTTTTGCTCCCCATTTTAAACAGTCCATTTAAAATCTCCACAAATCACCAGTGACCTTTGAGAGGGAGGCAGCAAGGCAGCGATAACAAGAGCAGACTCGGGAGTCTGACTCCTTGATTCTATTTTCCTCATCTACAAAATGGGAGTGAGGACAGGGTTTCTGTGAGAAATGGAAATGACTAAAGTCTTGGCACAGTTCCTTCGTCATGGCTGCACTTAGTAGTGGTACTTACTGTGCTTATTACACTCATTCTGTGAGCAAACAATGCTCACCAAGCCTTCCCCTAAAACAGCCCACTAAGGATTACTGATGCACAGTTTCTTGTCTCTCATCAATCCCAAACCATTTAAGAACAGTGCTTTGGCACTGGGATAAGTCCATGTATTTGGTATAAGATGAAAAGCTTTAGTCCATTTTTAATCTAAACACTGACCCACTGCAATTTAGTACCAGATAACTGTGGCCACCCCCATCCAAGATACATGGCACATCTGGGCTTGGAGTCCAGAGGCAGCGAGCAGTGTCACTCAGGATGAGAACTAATGGCTGCACAGAGTGAGAGGTAGCAAAGATGTCTGAATTTTTCTTAAAAAAAAAATGGGAGTTGAGTTTTTTAACTCCACGAGGCTAGAACTTTTAATTTGAGCTCAGTCAGAAGTAGATTACTTGCTGAGAACACAAAATCTTCCCATATAGGGTCAGGATGGGAAGGTTCTTCTGGTCCACTAAGGTAGTGGTGATAACTGAGCAAAGGCATAAAAATCTCCATGAATTTGGAAACATACAACCTAAGAAGAAACTCATATTCTCAAGGCTAACTTCCCTCTCTTAGCTCATGCTAAGCCAGCCAGTAGGCATTTCCTGATTTTATCCTCCCCACAGGGGCTTATGTATGACAATTTGCTTCCCACAAATGCTTTAAAAGCGCAGAAGTGGAATATAATCTGCCTCGTGTTTCTGAAAGACTCTTCCATAGATGACCAATTTCTAAATGCTGTTTCTTCCAAGGCATTTTTCGAATCTAGTGTGTAAATCAGCTTCCATATAAAATTAAGAAAGCTCTGAAAATGCTACTAATTAAATAGATCCAAAGAATCCACCCTTGTCTTCTATAAAACAAAATGTCCCATGTCTTGGGGAAGATGCTGTGGCTCAGCATATTAAGCCACAACTTGCAACACTAGCATCCTAAAATGGAGTTCAGGTTCCAGCCTGGCTGCTTCACTTTCCATCCAGCTCCCTGCTAACACACTTTGAAAAGCAGCAGAACATGGTCCAATTACTTGGGCTGCTGCCATTCATGTGGAAGTCCAGGATGCTCCTGGCATCAGCCTGGCACAGCCCTGGGTCATTGTAGCCACTTGGAGGGTAGCCCAGTGGATGGGAGATCTCTCTTCTTTCCTCTTCTCTCTTCTTTTCCTCTCTTCTCCCCCAACTTTTCTATCCGTGCCTCTAATTCATCTCTCTGTTACTCTACCTTTCAAAAATTAATTTTTTTCTTGTTTCCTAAAATGCATGCCAATTTGAAGGGAACAAACAATTCAGATGTACCTCTGGCAAGAAATGTCATGGTCCTCTCTGATTACAAATGTCATCATAATTAAATTTCAACACAGCAACCACATGCCCTGATGTGAGTTAACTACAGTTTCCGAGAAGATCATCAGAATTGGGATTCCTTACATTACTCTGGCGCTTGTTGACCTCCATGGCATGTCTGATCTCAGGTGGCTCCTTCATGTGGGCATAATCTGAAATTCCCTTGGTAGCATCATGTTTCTGCTTGTAGGCAACCTTCAACAATAAAAAGAATGGTTGATTCTTTCAGAGGTGTTTTAAATTCTTATCCATTAAACTGCAGTGGTTAAACCGAAGAAAGAATTTTTTATCAGCATGACCTCTTTGAGGGCCATGTCAGTATCTAATATGTGTGTTTGTTCTTCAAATATCCTCTGCCTATTGCTGTGAACCGCACATAGAAATACAACAACCGTTCACTGACTGGACCAATAAGTGAGTTTATGAAACATTTTCATGGAGTTAAACTCCTTCTAGGTTTTCATAAACAGAATTGGGTTTAACTTAAATAATACATTCCATTAAAGTGATAACTATAGTTTTCAACCATAAAAAGCATTAAATGCTATTGTCCAAGTAAAGTTATCCAGCGCAACTATCAATGCTTAAATTCCCTCACACTCCCCAGCCAGTTTTGCACACGACTCTGTATTTTGAAAGCTCTTTGGCCACCTCACAGCTGCACCTGTACGGCCATATGGAAACAGCCCTGAGGTCACAACACAGAGGTTAGAATCAGGGAGGCAGCTCACGGGGTCTGTCCCTCCACAGGGACCTATTCAGACTGAGGTGGTGAATCCTGAACAGTGAAGATTCTCTCTTCAACCCAAATCTATCTTACCATCCAGTCCTTCCTTCAGGCGCCCACAATAGCCTACTCAATCCTGACTAGAACTGTTTGAGTCTATTCAGGCTCTCAGCTCCCACATGCCACATGCTACAATGCATGCAATGGTCATACACTGTGAGAACACAATCTTGCTTCTTGGTTGATTACCCATCCTCAGCTACATCACTTCACCTTATTCATTGTATAATTCATCTTGTTACAATCTGCCCAACAGTATACTCCATCAGCATATCAAATTCTGATGAACATATCTTTGTACTTTCAGTAAGTATTTGTGTTAAACAGGAACATCTTTAAGGACTGCCATTCAACTTGGGAAAGTTCATCCTCATTTTTATCACATTTTTAACATAGTTTTGAGGAAATAAAAGAGGAATGTAGTAGATGGCAAGTGTTTAATGCCACAGGAAAGATTCCATGAGACAACAACCAGCACAGGCCTATCTCATTTTTGATGGACATCTGATTTATTAATGTTTTAAAGCAACCATCTCACCTGTGAGTTTATAAAAATAATCAATGCAGCAGATCCTTTTATAGGTTATCATAGAGCTAGCAAGTCATCAAATGCAATTTTTCAAAGCACTCTTTCTTTAAAAGGCTATGTAATTTTCAACTTACAGCATTAAAATAGTCATTTCATTTATAGCTTCTACTAAGCACCACTTTAGAATTAAGATTACATCAAATTGGAGGCAGCTGAACTTTAATTTATCATATTAATTTTCTACCTTAAAATAGCTAATGGAAAATTATGTCAAGTTAATAAATTTTCTGATAAATTTGGTTTCTTAAAATCTGCCTTATTGTGAAGCATTTCCCTAGGTGAATACTGGTACAGAACTAAGACTGCAGTGGTACCAGACACCTGAAATTGGAGGGCATTTAGAATATATATTCATATATAAAGATGCTTACAAAAGCAATATATCATTGCCTTACATGTTAGATCTTGGATCACTTTTATATCTCATATCAGCATATATGAGAGTATTTCCAAGAGTCTGTGGAAAATAGAATCAAAAGGTAATTTAATTTTGGTTTAAGAAGGCTTTGAATTCCGTGTGTAGTTTATCACGTTTCACATGAACTTTTTGCAGACTTCTCATACATATTGATGTGAAAAATCTTCACCTTAAAATAAACATATTTTTCAATTCTACCTTCATGAACTTTTTGAAGTGCCCTGGTATAAGGTGTGCACATATGATTAACTTGCAGTATATCTCCTACATACTCTGCAGGTAAATGCGCTTTAGTAGGCTTTGATCAGCACCACTGAATCTGTGAATCCACAAACCAAAATGAAGATTCTCACAGAGCTTGTCCTTGCAATGCCTGAGCACCCAGTGTTCAAAAGTCTCAGCAAACCTTGGCCTGAGGCAGCCCGGACAAGGACTCCCAACATCACTGTACAATCATCCGCAAACCAGTTTCAAAGCTGTCTTTGAGTTCCAGTAACTCAGTTTCCAGTAAGAAAAAGCCTTCTCAAGTGCAAAATGATAAAACCCAATGCACAGCAACGGAGACCATATAACACCTGTCTAACAGCTCGAAGGAGCACAGGCCTGTGGAAACACGACTCATTAGCATCTGCTTATGTGACTTGCTGCAAGCTATTGAAGTGTCCTCTGCTCGGGAGTTTAGTATTTGCTATGAGGATTTCATCTATGCTCCCTGTCCACACACAATGAAAATACACCCCCATAAATAAATAGCCATAAATGGGACTCAGAAAACAGCTGCCTTTGCCGATCAGAAATGTGCACATGCTCTTCATTTGCTGCGATTTCACTAGCAACTTTGAACAGCACGTGAGCCAGCTGCTGCCAATTCTCAGCCAGTAGTTAATGTCCAAGATAAACAACTTTGGGTAAAATGCTAAAGACCTTAGATGAGGTGACACATTTGACCTATATAATTACCTAGTGACCAAGGACAGCGCACCTACCTCACTCTGCAGCTGTGTGACTTCTCTCGCAAAGACGCTGTCGATTGTGGCTGGCATCTGTTTATAAAGAGAGTTTGAAAGGTCCGCCTTAGTGGTGCCTTTATATTTTGCCTAGAGGAAGAAAGAAGTGGAGGGAGAAATAAACATTGCTTCTTTTAAAAGAGGTGAATATGAAACGAACAAGAACTTTCTTCAGAAAGAGAATAGGTTTACAAATCTGCAGGCCGTTTTAATTTTGCATACTCGACCTGCTAAACATACAGAAGTAGGCCCTGTCTGTCACAGAAGAAACTTGAAATGAGACTCTCAATACCACAATGATCAATCAATTGTGAGTGTATTGGCAGCTTCATTTATTTTTATATATAAGCAGTCTGACAATGAACTATTTACATAATTCTCGAAAACAACAAATCATGAAAATTCAGTGTCCAGAACCTCAACACAAAGGGCAAGTCTTCTTATTCAGGTCCTCTCAATGTCTTGCTGCCCCCACGGGCAGAAGGGTACACCTTCCCACCCCGCCCCGCCCCCCATCTGCACCATCTCAAACCCAGCACCAGCACGATCATTATCGGAAAGCAAACACTCCCTCACCATTTCCTCCTGGGAAAGTTAGGGTCAGGGAAACACAGTAGATTGCCCACTTCTAGTTTTTTTCTCCTTTGCAGTCCTCCAGGGAAAGCAATCAATCAACAAGAACGGCAAGAATTCCCACACAAAAAAAGAGCCGACTAACCTAGAGTTGAGTTCTTCCACACCATATAAATGGGTCTACAACATCCATCTCAAAGACCGATTGGTTTACTTTGGCACTTAATAATAGAAAATGCACTAACTTCCCTTAAGTTCCCCTCACCCCCAACTTAGCAGAAATAACAGGGAAAAACATTACATTGACTTTCCTCCAATACAGCACGAGGAACACTAGAGGTCACTCATTTAAACACTATTTTACTCATTCAACTTTATTCTGTATGATCCATTCACAGATAACAATGGTGTCTCTACTCAGAAATCACTGCTAACATTGTGCTGTGTAACACAACGCAAACCGCAACCCCGACTGCCCTCTAAGAAAATCCATCTGACTTGAGCTGCAAGATGAATCAGGGTATTCCTCACACTGTGGTTTCATCACAGGGGTCCGCCTCCATCAGACTCAATTTTATTCCACTCAAAAAGAATTAATGTTGTTAAAGATATAACACCTTAGGGAATCAGCTAGTAAGTTTTACTTTCATATTTAATTCTTTATCTCTAGTACACCAATTAGGAAATAAAATAATGGAACTTCAAAAGTGAAAAATTTCCGCAGTATTTTCTGTTTATTGATTTTAAAATATCCCTTTTTAAGAGCAATTCTATAAAAAGTCTATAAGATATACCTACTTAAGAGCAATTCTATAAAAAATGATACAGGCTGGGAGTCAAAATACAGACATACAGTACAAAACAAAATACACCATTTGGGCCCATGTTATGACACAGCACACTAAACTGAAACTTGGGGACACGCTATCCCATATCAGAGAGCTTGGTTAGAGTCTCAGTTATTCTGAAATTCCAATCTAGCTTCCTGATAATGTGTCTGGGAGGTAGCAGACCATGGCCCATTTACTTGGTTCTGGCCACCCATATAGCAGTCTTGGATGGAGTTCCTGGCCCCTGGCTGGGGTGGGCTCAGCTCTGGCTATTGTGGACATCTGGGGAATGAACCAGTGGACAGAAGATTCTGTGTGTGTGTGTGTGTGTGTGTGTGTGTGTGTGTGTGTGTGTGTAGTGTCACCTGCTTAACAATCTGCCTTTCAAATAAACAAATCCTTTATATACAATCTTATGTTATCAGAATTAGATACTAATGTAATGCACAGACTTTCCTCAATAAATAGAAAAAAAAAACCTGCAAGCCACTTGGCAGGTTTGGGGAAGCTTACCTCAGAAATAAAAGCACTGATTTGTTTTACATGATTTAGCAAAGGTGTGTCAGGCACAAATGTACACTTGTCCTTTGACTTCTTATGCTCTTCTTTATAATGGATCTGGAAAGGAGAAGCATGTAACATTAGAAAATTATAGTTATAATGGATCTTTTTGAATAGAACAAGCTACTTGATAAAGCTCATTTTCTGCAATGAACACTTACATGTGGAACGCTCCTCCAGTCCCATACAGAGATTCCCTGCCCAGACTTCTCAATGGAAGAGCCTTAGTGATGAAGACTTCCCTACAGATGAGCAAGGGTATTGAAGTGGTGAAGGATCAACTTCCAGGATGCTGGGCTGCAGACAATGGGCCTTGCTGCCCAGCCTGCCCGTGATTTTCTAACATGCACCACCTCACTCCTACAGTGCCTTAAACTTATTGCTACATGTAAGCTCTTGGCCATAACAGTTATGCCTATGGCCAAGCGGAAGCATAGCTGCCTACCTTGAGGTAGAAAACAAAGTCATCAGGACAGATGTAACCAATTAAGTAGAGGTAGAAATTAAATGAAGATTACTACCAATGTTGTTACCTATGTATGCTAGATTAGAGGAATGGGCTTCAATTGGCCATAATAGGGCTTCTGTCATTAATTAAATCCCAAGTCAAACCTGCCCAATTTATGAGCATCCACAGTCCTCTCCAGCATCCCTTATCCCCCTGCTAGTGAGACAAACCTGCCCTGAAAGCTGATGCTACACGTTGGAAACCACTCTACAATTCCCCCATGCTGTGGGTAGGCAGATGAGCCAGAAGAAACCCAGAGACGTTTTGCTGAGCCCATTTCTTCTCCCAGACTCACAAATAAAAGGACTCACACCCTCCTTCTTGGGGAGAACTTGGAGTTATTGCTCTGCAGGAAGATGCTAAAAAGGCAAGTGGGCTTCAGAGAAATCTGGACTCACAGAAGGAACGGATCTGCAATCCTACTATCTCACTAAAGGCTGCAGGAGTTCAAAACTGGGGAGACCAACCCAGGACCCTTTAAGAGGAAGCAAGCAGTTTGCTAAATTTAAAGCCATGTTTATCTGCCCAAGACTGTAAACACTCGGGCTGGAAAGAGTGTCCCAACTCATATGATAAATTATATGGTCTTCCTAATTAGAACCCAAAAGCAAGTTGTATGTAGCCCCTGGTTCTTAAAGGACAAGATTAATACGGGTGTTACACACTAATGTTGCAAGGACATTTTGCCATATGCAAAACTGACTTTAGGGGCATTATTTGACCTGCAGTACAAGCAGACACAAACATGTTAAGTAAAGTTCTTTCCAAATACCATATTTCACTGCTGTGACTCCTAGATATTAGATGCCTACCACATTAAACATTGCTTTATTCATGAAATCAACATGAGAACATATTTATCTTATCTGAGCACTAAATTACTTTTTTTCTTCTCAGAGATTAGCCATAATTTTAGGTTCCCGCAAATCACCGTCCTCAGCCACTAGTAATTAAACCGTTAATGGCAGTATGATAAATAGTAGGCTATTTTGATCATAAGGAGGGGGAAAAAAGTCTGTTATATAATTAAGTGTGAGAGAAAATAACCTATCATTAGGCTTAAGTTTGACTCATTATTTTTATCGCTTGCCACCATCTTTTCCCCATCACATTCACATCCCTCACCACAATGGAATGCAGTGGTGTGTGCTGACGGCCACAGGGCTGATAAAGTGGAATGTTTCAGACAGGAGTGTTGGATAAGGGGAAATGCTCACTTCCTTTGCTATGCAGGCAAACACTGTCGTCTTGGGGACTCCACTTCTCTCTTCGATCTTTATTTAAAAGATATGCCAAACAGTATCTTAGGGGTAGACACAGAAATAGACAACCATTCCTGTTGCAAAGTTTGTCAGAAATTATACATTCTTGTTTTATAATATAAATGACTATAGGCAAATGATCTTAAGTTTTCAAGTAAGAAATGTTACCGATGAGTTTTCCTGTGCTGGAATAAGAAGTAATGCATCAAAGTGAATTCTACTCACCAAGAAAATGAATTAAAGAAGATAAAATGAATGGATAGCTATTTCCTGTCACAACCATGTCAATGACTTACACTCTTAGTTGACCTCATATATGAGAAAGTTTGTCTGGCCATTTCCCTTCTCACCTACTAGTAGATCCTCAAAGCATCCACACAAATAGCCAGACCTCTGCCCCAGCCCTTGGAGGCAAATTGTTCTAAACCAGCCGTAGCCATGTTACTCTTCAGGAACTGATAAGCCTGCGATGCCCAGGTGCCTACCTCCAACCAGGAGACAATGGTGAATCTTTTCCAGTTTGTACCAAGTCTGGATCACCTACCTCCACGCTGTGTGTGTGTGTGTGTGTGTGTGTGTGTGTGTGTGTGTGTGTGAAAGAGAGAGAGAGAGAGAGAGAGAGAGAGAGAGAAAGAGAAAGAGAAAGAGAAAGAGACAGGAACATCCAAACACCTACTGATAAGCCACAGTCTTAGGGTTTTCTATTACTTTCATTTATCTGCAATCATAAACAACAGACATTCCAGCACATTCTCAAAATGATTAAAAAAAAGTTGATGACTTTCTGATAATCAGATACCCCTTCCCAAACTTTCATTTTTCTCCTCTGACCTTACCCACTAATCCTACAACATCTCTGCTAATGCCAGAGTTAAATGAATTCAATGTTCTTTCCTCTTCCTGATCAAGCTTTCTTTGATGAGCTTGAAATTAGCGACAGAAACCTCTGAGGATATTTGAGGAAGAATTGGAAAGTATCAAGCATCCTTAATTGAAACTGTCCCCAAAGTTTTCACAAATGAAACATAAAATCCAAGAAACCCTGATGGAAAGAACTGGGACTCCCTTACTCTTTCTTAGCTCAGCAGATCACGGCTGAGGTCTCCCTGCCAGGTTTCCTAACACAGTTTGAGCTTTCTCTAGAGGTATCCACAGAATGTGATATTTTTAGCATTGGAAAGATTTGTCCACAGCAACCAATGTTCATTTGCCTGGAAAGCATCATTCCTGCTGCCATACAACCCGACACCCTTAAAGCCCATGAACCCAAAACACTGCACGCAGATGTAGCCACACTTCCTCTAAAGAAGGCTCTAAAGTACTAGCTTACAAGAAACCTGCTAACACCCATTGTGCCCAGTATTTTTAGTTACTTGTAAGGAAGATAGTAGGTCCCTGACTCTGGATTCCTCTTGGAATAGAAAGGTTTAATTTACTTGAGAAATTGCCCAGCTTTTTGGCAAACAGAACTGACCGACAGAGAGAGTATATCTGGGGAGTTGCCAGGAAAACAAAAGAGACTGCTTCAGAGGCCCGGGTCTTTCAAAATTGGAAAGGGGCTGCACAGAGGGAAACACCATACTGTGAGCAGAGCGAACGCAAAGTAGAAACTGGGCAGGGCCAAAACTTAACTGAATAAAAAAGAAGAAAGGAAGGGAGGTAGAGAGGGCAGGAGGAAGAAGCTTTGTATTGATCCCTAAGGCGAAGCCACTTGACCTGGACAAATCAATAACCCTCTCTACTGAGAATTCTGAACAGTGCAGGCCGCTGGGGCTCATCTCCAACCCATCTCCGTTCACATCCTAGAAAGGGGAGGGCACAGCCAAGTCCACTGATCTGCTGATGACCCTAGGCTCCCTGCGAGACTGAAATCATAAATGGCAAAAGAAAAATCTCAGAAACTCTCTAAAGGGCCAGGCAAGAGGGAGAAGACTACAGATTGGATCCACCACTTGTGAGGTGAAAACACTTCAAACTTACTAGTACAAGAAGAGGCCAAATATAAGAGTTATGGGAGTCCCAGAAGGTGCAGAAAGAGAAACTGGTTTTACAAATATATTTAATGAAATAATAAAAGAAAATTTCCCTAATCTAGAGAAAGAATTGGGAAACAACATCCAGGAGGGGCACAGAACTCCCAACAGGCTTGATCAAAAGCCAAAAGCGATCTTCACCAAGACACATGATCATCAAGCTCTCTTCAACTGAACACAAGGAAAAGATCCTGAAATGTGCACATGAAAAAATCAATTGACATATAAAGGAATGCCAATTAAAATCACAGGAGATCTCTCACAGGAAACTCTCCAGGCAAGAAGAGAATGGAGTAACACATTCCAGATCCTAAAAGAAAAAAAATTGTTAGCCTAGGATAACATATCCAGCAAAGCTTTCTTTTGTCTTTGAAAATGAAATAAAATTCTTCCACAGTAAAGAAAAGTTAAAAGAGTTTGCCTCTTCCAAAACTGCCCTACAAATGATACTTCAAGATGTTCTCTTCTCAGAGAAGAGGAATATCACCAAACAAAACCAAACTATCAGCTACAAGTGAGAAATGAAGGCTAAAGATGGCTCTGCTATACAACAGGAACTGAGCATGGCTTCCTGCAGCACTCAAGTCTGAGAAACGACCCCAAAGGGTGTTGCATGCATGAGGCCTGTGTTGAACCTAGTGATTAAGATGCCCGCAGCCCACATCAATGCCTGAGTTTGAGTCCCAGCTCCAGCTTCCTGCTAATGCAGAGTCTAGGAGACAGCAGTGACGACCCAAGTAATTAGGTCCCTGCCACCCCTTGGGATACCTGGATTGAGTTTCCAGCTGCTGGCATCAATCTTGGTCTAGTCTCACACAATGGGAATGTTTGAGGAGTGAACCAGAGGATGGGAGATCCTGGTCTTTTCCTGTCTATCACATTGCTTTTCAGAGAAAATCCTAAAAATACTTTAAAGGAGGTATTAAATGTTAAACTATTGTGCTGTTCTCCTCCTAATCATGGGCCATCCACGACTGCTGGGCACAGCCCTGGATAGTACAACCTCATAAAGACACAGGAAGGCTGGACTCAGCTTTAAGAGGATAATTACAATGAGGAAGGACATGAGGATGATAAAGGCTACTCTGTGAAGAGAAACCCGTAAAAGCCTCCCCCCTCATCTGAATAATGAGATAGAGCAGGACTGACTACAGACCCAACTCCAGGCTTAGCAGACCAAAGCTCAGACAACATTTCCTCTCGTAACTAGCCTGGCAGCATCGGAAAAGCTCTTCCTCTGGACCACAGACTCTACAGTGCAGGCTGGTGTGACACAGAATAGGGCACACAGTGGGACACAGAAAGGAAGTTAGAGCAGCCAAGCCTTGGCTGTGTGGCTTCATCCTCAGCATGTATAGCTGGCTGTTTTTTTTTTTTTTTAGCAATATGATTTATTTTTTGCTTGGGAGAGCTGATAAACACAGATCTCTGACAGACACAGAGAGATCTCCCATCCCTGGTTCATTCCCCACAACTGCCTGGAACAACGAGGGTTGGGCCAGAATGAAACCAGGAATTCAGTGCTGGTCTCCCATGTGGGTGATGAGGACCCAACAGCTTGAGCCTTTCCCTGCTACTTTCCACAGTGTGTAGGAACAAGAAGCTGCTCTGGGAAGCAGAGCTGGAATTCCAGCATTGGCACATTGACACGGGATGTGGGTGTCCTGAGCAGCACCTTTACAGGACTTCTGTTTTTACCAAGTGAGTAAGTCCATCAAGCCTTGTCACAGGTCAAATTTTAAAATCACTGACAATCTTTTCCAAAACAACTCAAACAAAATCACCTTCTACGTTGAGTTTCCACTAGTCCTAATTTTATGGAACACAATTTAGTTCAGTTATAATTACACCTGAATAAAAACATAGCAAAGGCAGAAAAGATATGACATCTGAAGGTGGAGCAGCAAGACTGAAAGACCAATGTGAGTACAAGAATAATAATGCTAATAAGGCTAAGTTAAACTTTCCATGGAAAACTACGGTGAGAGCTCCTGCACCAGTGCAAGAGAGGGCTTTCTGTCCCACTCCCTCCTCCAACGTATAACCGCGCCCCACAAGTTATCCAACCTCTCTGTTCCTCCAATTCATCACCTCTGAAATGGGAAGACTGATAGAAGCTCCCTGATAAGCTGTTGTGCGCGGCACATAACACTCAACTAATCTTAGTTGTTGCTGATACTGTTGTTACTGTTGCTGCTGCCATTTTGCCATCATCTTTGTAGTGTAAGAAGCATGCGTACAGTACTGTATGACTATCATTAACAGCTTTAAGATATTACTTTGTAGAGACACTCAATGCAAATGTTGATTACAGCATATGTCAGACATGGGGGAGGAGTATAATTCCCACCACCATTCGTAGGCTCTCTCTCACAAACCAGAAGGCAGTACAGAGTTTGACACACAACAGTGATTGAATAGATGCAGACACTGCAGATGAAGTACATGAGAGCAGCTAACATTTGGTAAGTACCATGGTGTTCCAAAAATTCACTTTGCATTTTAGTTGTATTACTTACAATTTCCTGTTATTTATTTAATCTTACGACTGGAACACCACACTTGGGGCTCTGAGCCCTACCAGGTTATATAACTTCTCCACATTACTACTGAGTCCACTCCGTCTGACTTCAGAGAAGGCACCAGCATACTACTCCACATCCCATCATGGCCTTCCTATGGAAATAGGCATCTGTGAAACATTCCAATCACTTTGCTCAAAAACGTCAGAAACAGCCAAGATGTACCCTCCTCCTGAAGGAAGACAGGAAGACACGGGCACACCTTCACGTTCCAGGACACCATCTTCCTTCTGTCCCAGAGGTCCTCCTCCCCAGGGAGATGCACTGTCTCCTCGTACTTCTAGAATTCCAGACTATACATTCAAATCTGTATACAGACAAACATGCCAATAATTCTAAGGTTTCCCTGAAATGGAAACAACCCAAGTTTCAAAAAACAGTCCTAAAAATGGGTCCTGATCCAGCAGCATCTAGATCAGGGTTGTTAACATGCAGTTCAGTAATCCATGAACCCTAACTTCTACACAAATGCTATTAAGCATATCGATATACACATTTTTTTTTCATTTGGAAAACAAATGCATTCGTCAGATTCTTCCTTCATACGGCCCCCCAAACACAAAAACGATTCATTAAAATACAGTTCCTCTTCAGACAAAAATTCCATTATTATAATAATTTAAAATTCCTTGAGCTTTTCAACAGAATATGTTCCATAATCAGTGCCCTGGGATTTCATGTTAGTGTGTCAGCAAAATTCCTAAGGGACAGAATTCTAGAAGGAAGAAAGAAAAGACCTGCTCCAGGAGAGGTTCTCTGAATAGGTGACCTTGCAGGAAGCTCTCGACAGTTTTGGACTTAGTACAAGGATGTGAAAACAACTGTGTTTTAACGGATGGTTTCTGGGCCATCTCAGCTCAACAAAACATGGTGTATAACAGAGTAGGTAATGTAGCACACACATTATGTCAAACAAGGCAAATCTTGTTGAGACCACTTACATCACTAATTAGTCTGGTGCATTTTCTAGCCAATTTCATGCTCAGGTCTTCAATAACCGGCTGCATGAACACCTGTTGGAAAAAAAAAAAGAGCATTTTTCTCATCACCAACTTCAAGAAGCAACTATCATGCTTAGGGAGCTGCTGCTTTCTCACTCACCTTGTCTTCATTTTCTCCTTCCCCTATTTTTTCCTCTTCAGTTTCATCTTTTACATCCTCCAGTACAGGGACCTTCATTTTTACCCTTCCAAACTGCGTGTTATTTTCAATTACTAGTGTAGGATCTTTTATGCCCCACACTGCCCTGGAGCTCCTGGTGCTTCAGACACTGTAGCAGGAATGACCTTGCCCTGCTCCCCTTCTATTTAGCTCACCCTTCACTCTCCTTATCTCAACAGTGTGTGAGTGAGTGGAACAGAATCCCAGAGGTCTGTCCCGGCTAGCCTCACAAGTGTAAAGAACATGTTCTCGTGCAGAATTCAATTTTATGGACTTTGAAAGTCAACCTTCTTTAAACTGGTTAAGAAATTCAAAAGAGAAAGTGTATTTGTCTGTCATTAACTCAATTCATTCATAAGATAGCTTGAAATGGACTTCAAGATTCCTGGAAAATTACTCAGCTATAACACTTAAGACATCACAGTCAAAAGCCTGTTATCACAGATTCCTTAACTCCACTTAAATAAAGCTGTCACTGGAATGTCAGATATAACTCTGATTGGATACAGTGAATCTGGATCATTCAAACCCATTTCACTAACATAAATTTAAATGTTTTATGAGACATACGCATACTTCTCTCATTGTAAAATCTACTTACTTTATATGAGCTGATTAGAGGCTAGTAATTTACTATGAAAAGCCTTTTGTACCACTTGAAAGAATCTATCCTGAATTAATTATGACTGTTAATCTTAGATCAGTGAGTGTTACACTAATTGTAAACATTATTAAACATGAGAAGCAGTAATTAACATGCTGATATATCGTTTAAGAATCCAAAAACATCTGTATTTCAAAAATGATCAACATCCTCTTTGAATTTTGGTCATTTTGTCAATTATCACAACTTTACTAGTTATTTGTACATTCTTCAATGCATATCACATACTGAGACAACTTTGGAAAAATAATCACTGCACTATATTGTGGTAGGCATCATTACTTGTATCGTTAAAATATACAATTCTCAAAAAAGCTTTTTAATATCAGTTTAGCCAATTTCAAGATTCTATACAATTCAAATTTATCAGTTTGGTTACTAAAGTCCTACAATAAACTGACATCTACAAAGCCACAGCATATCAATGTTGGACATAAAAAAGCACCCGCTAGTGAATAATGAAACTAATTATCTAAAATACAACTTCATTCAAAACAATACATCATCTGAAGAGGTTAATGATAACACTGACTTCTCCTTAGGTAATATTTAATCTTCCATTAATCTTGTAAAAATGTCCTTGGCTTTCCCTTAAGTGAAAATTCTGTCAAGAGAAACAGCCCTCATAGGCACCGGGCACAGTTGATCTCCCAGGCTCAGCTCCACGGAGAAAAGTACCATGCAACAGCTGAGGTGGAGGTGGGAGGGTCAAAACAAACATGTCTGGAAAACTTCAGCTCTAATCTCTATTCCTGCCACTTAGAGAAACACATGGCACACTGACCATGAGAAGCTCCATAAGACCCTCAACTAGAAACCCCAGTGAGGTTTACTTACCCTAGCTTTTCTAAAACATGAATTCCATCCGTTTTGTTACCTCAAACCTAACTTATCTGTCCACCTTTGCTTTTCAGTGCTACCTATTACCACAGAAAACAAACATTCTTCCTC
Organism: Ochotona curzoniae; assembly: GCF_017591425.1. NCBI lineage: Eukaryota > Metazoa > Chordata > Mammalia > Lagomorpha > Ochotonidae > Ochotona > Ochotona curzoniae. The sequence continues at coordinate 103,588 of NW_024466942.1, forward strand.
AAAATATTGCTTATTACTTAAGAAATACTTCGTTCTATTCTAGCAAAATACACGTTGTAAAAGGTTGGCAGGTCTTGTCACGAAATTGCTTTTGATACAAACTAAATGAATTGCATCACATATTCGCTTACCAGCAAATGACAAAAAGAAATTGCTCCAAGTATACTGAATTTGGAAACCTTAACTTCAACTTAATAGCTATGCGCATCCACAACAGCAGATGCAACAAGAAATTCTTTGCACATTATATTTATATTATAAAGGGAGAGGTTATGTGAGCCATGATTGTTTCCCTCGAATTCTCTGCCAGAGATAATTCTACTACTTGATGGAAAGCCTATCAAGCTTTGGTAAATAGAAAGCAGCAATTTCTGGAAACTTTTCTTATCAACCTCTCAAAGTGTATGGAAAATCTTGCCAAAACTGTCTAAGACATACCTCTTGGTTGTCTTTGAAGAGACAAGTCTTGTGTTACTCATGGTGACATCTATTCCCCATGGTGAATCACCTTCATCAGGCTTGAAGGGCAGCTATTTTCTCATTTCCCATTATGGAACAAGCATTTATTGACTCTTCTGCACTGCAAGAAAATTACCTGTTTAGATTTAATGCACCAAGCTTCTGAAAGCGAAACCAAACACAATGTACGAAGTGAAGAAAACTTTTCCACTTGAGATTTCAGAATCAGAATTTTAAAGCACAAGGGACATGTAAGAAATCAAGGCACCTGAGTCTCTTCATTTACAGAGGACATAATTAAGGGCAAGAGGCATCAATTCTCCATCTCATTTTCAAAGTTGTTCAAAGGAGTGCTAAGCTCAGAACCTAACTGGAGCACTGTGCTCATTTATTCATTAATTACATGTTGCCTTAGCAGGTGCTTGGTGTTAGAGATATAACAGCGAATAAAACATATTTTGTGCTTCATTAGGTAGGGAATAAAAATGCCATCATCCAAGACTTGTTGGACGAACTCTTTAATGGACTGTTTGGCAAGCTCTGAAACACCATTACTTTTGATGGAATGCATCTTTTTTCCCTTTCACCTATAAGTGTGCTATAAAATTCATGAAAAGTTTTCTCTAAAACATTTTAAGCCCTGTACTTTATCACAGCAAAGCTCTCTTGTCAATAAGTCTAAAACCCGACTTGGGGAATAAGAAGAAAGTGTTCTTCATGGATAGCTATCATGTGTCAGAACTCCCTATCAAATACTTTTAAGAAAAAAAAAAAACAAGTTCAGTGCTGTATTTTAATACATATTTTTACCTTAGGACACCCCCAAAGGGAATATCAGTGTAGTTGCTAATCCCTTTCACTTACTGAGCACTTCATTTGTGTTGTCTACATTTTTACCTTTATACTCTACCCATGCCTTGATACACAATGAGACCGAGCTTGGAGTCACATTACTCATAGCCAAACTACCGAAGTCCAAGCTTAGCTCCATCGCACTCTCTAGAGAATATTAGTGAGACCTCCTTTGCTGCTAATGCTGCAGAGTTAGAAAAGCTTGCATATCATAAGTTAGGGAAAGGAACGAACTTGAAAAACTGTGAAGCCCCATACGAAATTCTCAACTACCTCACAAAAAGGCACACAGTGAGGAAACTAAAAGCATGACATCTTAAAATATGCTAAATACTAATGTGTCAGAATGGGGCATCTGGTCTGCTTTTTCTACACAGTCACTAAGACCCCTCGGAAGGTACATCCTTTACCTCCTGAGGCTGGAAATTATCCTTAATCACCAGAAAATAACTGGGACCTCAACACACCTGAATAAACTGTGAAGCCACACTCACCCTCCATTAACTTGTCTGTCTCCACCTCAGATGTCTCTAAGCAACGTGGCTAGAATCTGCTTTAGTTCAAACACACAGGTGTACCATCATTCCTCCCTAAATGTGTTGTTCTTTCTCCAAAAAAGTATACAATCATCTTGTTTGGTCACTTCTTTGTACTTCACTCTCTTGTGAAAGATCTTCATGTACATGTAATTCAACTAACATTTTTGTATTTTCCTCTTGTCAATCAGCATTTATACTAATTAGGTTTCTACATCAAACCAAAGCAATAAGTAGAATAGAAAGAGGATCTCTCACTCCCCTACACAAGTACTGGGAACGGAAGGGTCCTTTTGTTGAAAGGCTCCTAAATACCAGCAATCCTTTTAAGATTAAGTTTTAATACATACATAAAAATTACACACATATATATGAAGTATGAGGTTGTGTTTTGATACATGTATGTATCCATCATGTATGTAAGCATTGTGTAATCTCCAATCAGTATTAAATAGGTGAATCTCCTCAAACATTTGCCTTTTTTCTAGTAAAAATGTTCAAAATGCCATCTTCCAATTGTTTTTAACTTTATTACATTGGTATATTATCTATAGTCACCTTGGGTGCAATAAAACCCCAGAATTTGTTGCTCCTAAAATATAAGGTTTCGTCCAACCTCTTCCCCTGGATCTGGTAGCCACAATTACACTTCAAATTTTTTATAAAATTTTCTTTTTTTAATTTTAGTTTTTTATTATTATCATTTTATGATACAGTTCTATAGGCTCTGGAATTTCCCTTATCCCCTCCCCAATTCCCTCCCCTCTCACTGAGTTCCCCTATATCATTATTATAGTACAGCTCTTCATACACAGTCATATGTCCATCATTGCAGGCATGGACAATGGCAGAGTCCAGCATCCTATTGTCAAGATACAGTAAACAGTTTCATTGGGAGTCCATCTTTGTCTGGAAGTAGAGATGCATACTGCATTGTATCCTCATATCTGGATATGATAGTCTCCATTACACAGTTACTATACATCTGCTTAAATGAAAAGCCACAAAATGAAATCATATACTACTTGCTGTATGTGTATGCTTGGCTTATTTCTCTTTGACACAATGACCTCCAGTTTCATTCATGTTGTTGAAATTGGTAAAATTTTAGCCATTCAGGGCTAAGTATTATTGTGTGTATATGTATCACATTTTGTAAACTCACATATTAGTAGATGGATACTTAGGCTGTTTGCACGTCTTACCTATTGCGAACACAGGAGTGTCAATGTCTTCTGAAACCACTGATTTAATATTCTTTGGCTATCTACCCAGGAGTGGGATTGTTGCTGGTTATATCACTTTCAGTTTGTAGAGGAATGTACATGCTATCTTACACAATGGCTAGACTAACATACACTCCTATCAACAGTGCGCAAGCATGTTCTTATAAACATACTTGCCAGCATTTAAATATTTCTCTGATAATAGTCAATCTACCTGGAATGAGAGGAAATCTAATCATGGTTCCTGATGATATATGTTGTGCACATTTTAATGTACGTTTCAACCATTTATATGCCTTCCTTTGAGAAATGTCTATTTAGGTTTACTACCCATTATTCTAATTTGACTTTTTTTGGCTACTGGGTTCTCCACATATCCTGGATATTAAGCCTTGCCAGATATATAAATTGTAAATATTCTGTCCCACTCTGCAGGTTGTCCCTTCACTCCATTATTTCCTTCACTGTGCAAAAACTCTTCATTTCATAAAGTCATGTTTTTCATGCATTTGCTCCTGTACTTTGAACTCTATTCCCAAAGAAAATTGTTGTCCACTCTAAAGTTATGAAGAATTTCCTCTACATTTTCTTCTAGTAGTTCCAGAGTTTTAGGTCTGATGTGGAAGTATTCTATCTACTTTGAGCCAATTTCTTTTAATAAGAGATAAGAATCTAGCTTCATTCCATTTTTGGAAAAGATTATTTAGTTGCAAAGAGGGACAGGTGGGGGAGAAAAAAAGAGGTGTAGGACTGGGGTAAAAAACAGAGAAGAGAGATCTTCCATCTTCTGGATTAATCCCCAAATAGCCACAAGAGCCAGGGCTGGGTCTAGCAGAAGCCAGAAGCCTAAAACTCCATCCTAGTCTCCCACATTGGTGCTCTATTTGGCTGGTGTAGATGCCTGAGGTTTCCCCAGCACTTTTAACATTTTATCCTTCCACATTTTCCCATCATTTATTTACCATGCATGCCCTTACCATAACTTTGTCTAAGAGCTCTTGGCTGTGGATGCCTCCTGTTTCAATATACTATAAGGTCAGGCAGTCAGCACCTGTTGCTTCATTCCGCTTTGTCTTTTTGTTTCTGCTCAAGCTTACTGTAACTATTTGGAATGTTTTTTGATTTCTACAAATTTTACTAGTGTCTGTCATTCTTATTTGGTTGGAACTGCACCAAATCTGTTCATCTCTTCAAGGAATTTGAACAGATTTATCTATGAACTTATTTATCTGGAAGCTAGAGTAACAAAGAAAGAGAGGGAACAGTGTGAGCATTCTAACCGTACTGATTCTTCCAATTCTTGAAGACAGATGTCTTTCCACGTCTTTGAGTCTGCTTCATTTTTTTTTTCATCAAGAGTTTATACTTTTTTGTTGTAGAACTATTTCACTTTTCTGATCAATTATGTTCCTAGGAACTCCATGGTTTCCGTACCTACTGTAAAAGGACTGCTTTCCTGAGTTCTTTTTCACATAATTTGCTACTGGTATATAATGGCATTACTGATTTTTATGTTGATTTTAAATGGTTTAACTTTGTTTAGGTTGTTTATTAGCCCAATTAGCTTTTTAGTGAAGTCTTTGAGATTTGTGCATATAAAATCTTATCATTAACAAATGAACCTAATTTTATTTTCTCCTTTCCAATTTGAATATGCTTTACTTCTCTTTCTTGTCTAATTGTTCTAGCTAGGATTTCCAGTACTATGTTGAGTAACAATGGTGAAAGTTGACATCTTGACCTTGTTCCAGACTTAACCTTATCAAGAATATGGGCCTGCAGCCTTCTCTTCTTGTTTCTTTTTATTTGGTTTTCGTGTCCTTAACTAGTTTTAAGTATCAAGGCAATGTTGCAGCAGGCCTTTGGCACAATGATTAGCAGAGCACCCAGGTTCAATTCTCAGCTTCATCTCCTGATTCTAGCTTGCTGTCAGTCTAGACCCTAAGAGGCAAGCATTGGCTTCCTACCAGCGTGGAGGCCTGCATACAGTTTCAGCTCCACACTTTGGTCCTCGGCCAATGTGGGCATTTGGAAGATGAGCCAGGACTTCTTTTACGACTTCCAAATAAAAACTGAAGAGAAGTCTTCAGGCTATTTCATAACTTGGTGTTAGCATATCTACTTCCATGGGTACTACCAGGAGGTCGTCTGTGTCATCACCTCGATCAGACAGTGTTTGACTGGTTTCAGGGTTCTGGCTCTTAAGGTCATTTCCCAAAACCAAACTCTGCTTTTTGATGAACGCTTCACATTTATTTCATGTTTTTTAAACTTTATTTTTCTTGTAATGACAGAAAAAGGTGCTTTTCAGGGCCAGCACTGTAATGCAGAAGGTGAAGCCAACACCTACTAAGTCAGCATCCCTGTTGGAGTTCCTGGCTGCTCCATTTCTGTTCCAGCTCCCTGCTAATGGGACAGTAAATGTCCCAGTATGAAGTCCCCGACTTCTGGCTTTGGGCTGGCTCTACTCTGATCATTGTGACCACTTAGGATTAAACCATCAGACAAAAATCATATCTTTTCTTTTTCTCTCTCCAAAAACAAAAGCAAAACAAACAACTTGAAATAAAGATTCAGTGCTGAGCTTAAGATATATGTATATATATATATATACAAAACTGATTCTTAAAATTCAAAAAAATAATTCAACATTTATTACAAAGAATTAATCCTAATCCCTTACATAAAAGAAGAGTTACTTTGCCCAATTTGTTTTCTTGACAGCTTTTCCTCACTCATTTTTGTGCCTGGTTTTTTGTTTTTCTTTATTTTTAAGGACTTCTCAATTGAATCTTTGGTCTCTTCACCTCTGCTGCGTATATTTACATATCACTGGCATGTGTCCAAAAGAGAATTTACTAACAGATGAGGGTAATGTTTCATCTTTATAAAAGAGAAGAGTTCTGCTTAATATTAACCCCATCTATTCTTATCATTTATATTCATGAATGTATCTTCTCTTTTGCAGTGACTATTTGGTTACTATTTATTTATTAGAAATAAAAACAATACAAATCATGCTGAATACTTTTCACCATTAGCAATTATGCTGCTAAAATAAGACTGTATAGAGCATTTTCCTATAGTTGAATTTCTACTTCACAAACACAAAATCTACTCATAAATGGGAGCCACATAATTATATGATATTGGAGGGAAGAAAAGAACAAGAAAATGTAAATAATTTTAGCTTCAGTATTTCCAAGTTGAAAGATGTTGGGATACCAAAATTAAGACTATGTAGTTTTGTTTTTTTTTTAATTGAGACAGGACAAATTAATCATATTCAGTGTCCACATTAACACAAGCATTCTGTGAACGGAAAGACTATGGTTTAAGTTGCAGCTCCCTTGAGACATTACTTTGATTTTCTTTATGAATGAGGCTAATATCATACTCACTCCTTCAATTCTCTCCACCCACAGAAGCCCAAGGCTTGAGGGGTCTGTATGTGGCTTATGATCAGAACTGCAGGGTCAGACAGGATCCAGCACCTCAAAATGTGTTTTCCCTTCCCAGAGTTTAACAGAGATGTGTCAGGAATACTTGAAGGACTTTGAAACTGGCACCTACATATAAATTACTGGCTTCTTATCTAACATTCCCTTCGGGGATACATCAGCCCATTCATTGTCTTCAAACTCCTGTACAATTTCATAAATGGTTGAAAATGGATAAAAATGCAATTTTTATCCAAAGAAATGTGGATTAATTTTGTTTCCTAGAGAAAGCAATGAATTATTGCCTGCAGATAAGTCCTTTTTGCACCACTTTGTAAATTAATTTCCTCATTCCTTATTACTCATTTATGTGTGGCTCTTCAAATTCACCTTTGAACAAACTGTGCGATCTTACAGATGCCTTCATTTGTTAATAAATTAAAAATCTCTGAAATGTGTTTATGTTTTATGAGAGTAATGATTTGACAATTTTTAAAAGCCTTTTAACAAATGCAAATGATTATTTAATTATCTTCATAGCTGGTGTAAGCCCTCTTCTCTCAATTGTGAAATATAGCTGTAAAAATTGCTAGTGTTTATTGAAATCAGCTTTTTTTTTGGTTTCGTTTCCAGGTCAGGTCTTATCTGACTATTGGCGAATGCTGTATGTGTGCCTGTCCATACATACATTCACACATCACACACACACATTCAAGCAGAGTTCATTCATTATAGCTGCCAGCTTCTGCCTGAAAAGCCGAAAGGCTTCGACAAATGCAAAGAGTTAATTACTTCTCACATCTGGAAAAACTTGACTCTAAGAGTGGGTGTGCTGGAGCAGTTCTTTGCTTGGATATCAACACTGAACCATGAGCCAGAAAGACAGCAGGTTTGATTACTCAGGGCAATTCTTTAACTCACTCCAAGAGAGATGGTCTACCAATTAGTTCACAGCATGTCCTGTTTACATGATTTATGATTTCTATGAAAACACAGAAAACCTAGTAATTCATGGAGAAAAGCTGTTTTTGTCATATTTCCAGGAGCAAAAAAAAATTATACATTAAAATATGGAAAGAATAATGATGCCCTCATATTCAAGGAAATAAAGAGGTTTTGGGGGACTGTACAGGATACTGAGAACAATAACTTCCATAAAGACTTGTAAAATTAGACAATTTGGCACTCTTTGGAGAAAATGTAATGAAGTTTCTAAAAGGAAATTAAGAGTTCTATGTGTTCATAGCAAGATGTAACAGAAACCAAGAAATGGGGCTATCTCCTAGAAAAATAATATTTATGCTGGAATTAGACAAAGTGGTGGGTTATAGCAAAGACATCCAAAGAGTATTTGCAAACATCTAAAGGCAAGAGCAGGAGGGACCAAAAGTTTAGTGTCCATAGAACACATAACAGGAAAGAGAATGGGGAGGAGTTGAGGCTGGGGGAGCAGCCAGAGAACCCCAGGAAGAACTGGACAGAGCAAATGCAAGGAAATCACTTAATCTAACACGAAAAAACCTTAAGCTGGTTTGAACTATGAAAGATTTTTTTTAAATATGGTGTCTGGTCAATTAACTGTGGAGGCAGCAACCAGACCGCTTCTTTATTCCTTTTATTTACTCAGAACTTAGTTTGCACATCTTTGTCTCATCATTTGCAAACTGATGTATTCCTTGTAAATCTGAGAATTTTGAAATTTCTGAGTGAAAAATGTATTTCTAGGTTTATTAGTTTGCTGAAAAAAATACGCCAAAGAAATCCATTTGTATTACATTTGCCCAGAAATAAATGGAATTCACAGTAAATGTGTTTGTAACATAAGCTTCACACTGTTATATTTTCATAACTTCATTTTTAAAAAGATTTTTATTTATGTTCACTTC